>NC_041349.1:7353043-7392000 GCF_004354835.1 Perca flavescens
TCCCCTAATACTGTATCTGAAGTCTCTTTTATATAGACCTTAGTGGTCCCCTAATACTGTATCTGAAGTCTCTTTTATATAGACCTTAGTGGTCCCCTAATACTGTATCTGAAGTCTCTTTTATATAGACCTTAGTGGTCCCCTAATACTGTATCTGAAGTCTCTTTTATATAGACCTTAGTGGTCAACTAATACTGTATCTGAAGTCTCTTTTATATAGACCTTAGTGGTCCCCTAATACAGAAGTTGCTGTGTCATCGTTTCTCCCAGAAATGATGACACAGCAACTTCTGAAGGATTCTTTCTGCTTCACGTAAACACAATCAGACCCACGGTTGTTTTTGTTCATTCATGCTTCCAGAGTCTCCTCTCCTCTTCTCTTCTCTTCCTTCTCTCCTCTTCCTCCTCTCATCTTCTCTTCCTCCTCTCCTCTTCTGCTCTTCTCCTTTTCCTCCTCTGCTCCTATTCCTCTTCTCCTCTTCCTCCTCTCCTCCTCTCCTCTCGTGTTTGTTCGTTCATGCTTCCAGAGTCTCGGTAGCTGCGTTAGAGTTCCTCCTCTCTCCTCTTCCTCTTCTCTTCTTCCTCCTCTTCTCTCCTCCTCTCCTCTCGTCTTTGTTCGTTCATGCTTCCAGAGTCTCGGTAGCTGCGCTAGAGTCAGATTATATTCTGAGGACAGAGACCGGCCGGGGTCAAAGGTCAGGAAACCTTAATTTAATACGGAGGTTAAAGATCTTTTCCTTCCTCTTCTCTCCCCCCTTTTCTCTTCCTCTTCACCTCGCTGTGTGTGTGTGTGTGTGTGTGTGTGTCTTTCTCTGTGTGTGTGTTTGTGTGTCTTTCTCTGTCTCTGTGTTTCTCTCAGTGTGTGTATGTCTGTCTGTCTCTGTGTGTGTCTCTGTGTGTGTGTGTGTGTGTCTGTCTCTGTGTGTGTGTGTTTGTCTCTGTGTGTGTGTGTGTCTCTGTGTGTGTGTCTATCTCTGTGTGTATGTCTGTCTGTGTGTCTGTATGCATGTGTGTGTCTCTGTCTGTCTGTGTCTGTGTGTGTGTGTGTCTGTCTCTGTGTGTGTCTCTGTTTGTGTGTGTGTGTGTGTGTGTCTTTCTGTCAGACTTTGTGTGTGTGTGTGTGTGTGTGTCACTCCGTCAGCACCAGATCTTCTCTCCGTTATCTCCACTCTTTGCGTCTCCGTCTGCAGAAACCAGCTTCCTTTTCAAACCCTTCCTCCCCCATTCTGTTCTTCATAAACTCTTCATTCATTCCCGCCTCATTCAGTTCGTGTTTCTCTTTCTCTGTGTGTGTGTGTGTGTGTGTGTGTGTGTGTGTGTGTGTGTGTGTGTGTGTGTGTGTGTGTGTGTGTGTGTGTGTGTGTGTGTGTCGTTGCATCTCTCAGCGCTGGGAGTTCATCTTCGAGTCAGGCGTCTCCGTGAACACCCAGAATCACACACTCAGAATCCCAGCTGGAGGCTCAGAGAGAGAGAGGGAGAGAGGGGGAGGGAGAGAGGGGGAGGGGGAGGGAGAGAGATCCTTTTCATTGTCTTTATCTGAAGAAACAATGCTCAAAATCGGGTTAAAAGTTCAGTCTCGTAGACGTGAAGTAAAGGGAACTTGTGAGTCTATAACGTGACGTTATTACTACAGACGTCCCGATCGCAACTACCTGAGTCAATGTGGGGAGATCATTTGAGAGGGAGAGAGAGAGAGGGAGAGAGAGAGAGAGAGGGAGAGAGAGAGGGAGGGAGGGAGAGACAGACAGACCGAGAGAGAGACAGACCGAGAGAGAGACAGAGAGGGAGAGAGAGAGAGAGAGAGAGAGACGGAGGGAGTGAGAGAGGGGGGAGAGAGAGAGAGAGAGAGAGAGGACGGAGGGAGGGAGGGAGAGTGTGGAGTGTGTCTTTGTCAAACACACTCACACATAAGGACACACAAATACACACACATATAGACACACACAAATACATGAATACACACAAATACAGACACACACACACACACACACACATAGACATACACATAAAGACACACAAATACACACACATAAAGACACACGTTATTTTTGTAAACCATTTGTGCAGCTCCATTTTTTTCATTTCTCCCATATTTTTCGTCATGTTTTCTCTCTCTGTCTCCCTCTGTCTCTCCCTGTGTCTCTCTCTGTCTCTTTGTCTCTCTCTGTCTCTCCACCTCTCTCTCTGTCTCTCCCCCTTTCTCTCTCTCTGTCTCTCTCTGTCTCTCTCTCGCTCTCTGTCTCTCTCTGTCTCTCCCTCTCTGTCTTTCTCTCGGTCTCTCTCTCTGTCTGTCTCTCTCTCTCTCTGTCTCTCTCTCTGTCTCTCTCTTTGTCTCTGTCTCTCTTCCTCTCTGTCTCTCTCTTTGTCTCTGTCTCTCTTCCTCTCTCTATCTGCCTCTCTCCCCATCTTCCCTCTCTCCTCTTTTTAATGTCATCCTCTACTTCCTCTCAAGGCGATCTTGATGAATGTGCCTGAGCTGTAGCTTCCACAGGTCTCGTGTTGTACCGTACGGGGGAAACTTTGTGTAGTTTCACCGTGAACACGCTCACATGGGACAGCTAATGAGGCACGCTGGTCTAATCGTACATCCTCAAAGCTTTGAGAAAAAAGTCCAAAGGGTTCACAAAAAATAGAGGAAGAAGAAAAGACGGGGGATCACATCACACGTTTGTGCTGAGTTGCTGCTGCACTAATGAGACGTGGTGGGTTTAAAATCACATCCTCCAGTTATTCCAAATCCTGGATGTTCCCGAGGAGAGAGGGAGAGAGAGCGGGAGGGAGAGGGGGAGAGAGAGAGAGAGAGAGAGAGAGAGAGAGAGAGAGAGAGAGAGAGAGAGAGAGAGAGAGAGAGAGAGAGAGAGAGAGACTTCTCCCAAGAGAGAGGGAGAGGGAGGGAGAGAAGAAGGGAGACTTCTCCCAAGAGAGAGAGGGAGACTACTCCCAAGAGAGAGGAAGGGAGAGGGAGGGGAGAGAGGGAGGGAGAGAAGAAGGGAGACTTCTCCGATGAGAGAGAGAGGGAGAGAGGAACGGGGAGGGAGAGAGTGAGAGTGAGAGACTTCTCCCAAGAGAGAGAGGGAGAGAGAGAGGGAGACTACTCCCAAGAGAGAGGAAGGGAGAGGGAGGGAGAGAAGAAGGGAGACTTCTCCCAAGAGAGAGAGGGAGAGAGAGAGGGAGACTACTCCCAAGAGAGAGGAAGGGAGAGGGAGGGGAGAGAGGGAGGGAGAGAAGAAGGGAGACTTCTCCGATGAGAGAGAGGGAGAGAGGAAGGGGGAGGGAGGGAGGGAGAGTGAGAGACTTCTCCCAAGAGAGAAGAAGGGAGAGGGAGGGGAGGGAGAGAAGAAGGGAGACTTCTCCCAAGAGAGAGAGGGAGAGACTTCTCCCAAGTGAGAGGAAGGGAGAGGGAGGGAGAGAAGAAGGGAGACTTCTCCCAAGTGAGAGGAAGGGAGAGGGAGGGAGAGAAGAAGGGAGACTTCTCCCAAGAGAGAGAGGGAGAGACTTCTCCGAAGTGAGAGGGAGGGAGGGAGAGAGGAAGGGAGAGGGAGGGAGAGAAAAAGGGAGACTTCTCCCAGGTGAGAGGAAGGGAGAGGGAGGGAGAGAAGAAGGGAGACTTCTCCCAAGAGAGAGAGGGAGAGACTTCTCCGAAGGGAGAGGGAGGGAGGGAGAGAGGAAGGGATAGGGAGGGAGAGAAGAAGGGAGACTTCTCCCAAGTGAGAGGAAGGGAGAGGGAGGGAGAGAAGAAGGGAGACTTCTCCCAAGAGAGAGAGGGAGAGACTTCTCCGAAGTGAGAGGAAGGGAGAGGGAGGGAGGGAGAGAGGAAGGGAGACTTCTCCCAAGAGAGAGAGGGAGAGAGACAGGAAGGGAGGGAGAGAGAGAGGAAGGAAGGGAGAGAGAGATTGAGAGGGAGGGATGGAGAGAGATGGTGAGAGAGGGAGGCTTTAATAATATCCTCCAATTATTCCAAATCCTTTGTTACTGGAAGACGTCTGCCCCGAGGGAAAGAGGGAGACGGAGAGAGGGAGAGGGAGAGGGAGAGAGAGAGAGAGACAGTGAGAGAGGCTTTAGTCTCCATGATGTTGGGATCTAACTGGTCTTTGAAGTGAAGCCCTTTTTCCCTCTCTCTCGGGTTCTTGGTAATGTCCCTCTAAGACACAAACGCACACGCGTGTTGTCTTGGTGACGTCCCTCTAAGACACAAACGCACACGCGTGTTTTCTTGGTGACGTCCCTCTAAGACACCTAAACATACACGCGTGTTGTCCTGGTGACGTCCCTCTAAGACACATAAACACACACGCGTGTTGTCTTGGTGACGTCCCTCTAAGACACATAAACATACACGTGTTGTCCTGGTGTGTATCAGGCCCTCCTGAGGAGCGATGAGAGTGTGTTTGGGCTCCATTTCTTCACTGTCGGGTTTATTAATAAGCAGCAGTTTCACTTTGAAACGAGATAAATCACATTTTTTATTATTATTATTATTATTTTTCATCGCATGAAAACGAATGTGCTCGTTATAAGATCCCTTTCTTCCACCTGGCTGTGCAGATTAGTGCGCCTGCAGAGGCAAAGCAACGTAACGTAACCCCATAATGCTCATAATTCATCTCAGGGGGGAAAAGTTCTGCAACATTAACAACAAACCTGGAGGCCAAAACAGTGACGGATGTCGACCTCCGTAAAGTTTCGGGGGCATTTTTTACATCCCCGGTGTTTCTCAGTAAAGACATACCGTGTCCCTCCCTCTCTCTGTCTCTCCCTCCCTCCATCCCTCCCACCATCCCTCCCTCCATCCCTCCCTCCCTCCCTCCAGAGGACCCAATCCCAACGACTTTGGTGATCCCTCTAAAACTCAAACTCAATCAGCTACAGATGTCCTTTAACTTGTTTTTGTCAGTGTGTGTTTGTGCGTGTGTGTCTGTGTGTGTATGTTTGTGTGTCTTTCTCTGTCTCTGTGTTTCTCTCAGTGTGTGTATGTCTGTCTGTCTCTGTGTGTGTCTCTGTGTGTGTGTGTGTGTCTGTCTCTGTGTGTGTGTTTGTCTCTGTGTGTGTGTGTGTGTGTGTTTGTGGCGTGCATGCGACTATGTGAGTGTGCATCTGTGTGAGTGTGTGTGGCGTGCGTGCGTGCGTGTGTGTGGCGTGCATGCGTGTGTGTGACTGTGCGTCTGCTTGAGTGAGTGCGTGTGTGTGTGTGTTGTGTTTTTTTTGTGTGTGTGTGTGTGACGGAGTGTGTTTCTGTGTGTGTGTGTGTGTGTGTGTGTGTGTGTGTGTGTGTGTGTGTGTGTGTGTGTGTGAGAGAGACGCAGTGTGTGTGTGTCTGTTTGTGTGTGTGAGATGGAGTGTGTTTTTTGTGTGTTTGTCTGTCTGTGTGTGTGTGTGTTTGTATGTGTGTGTCTGTGTGTGGCGTGCATGCGCGTGTGTGTGTGGCCTGTGTGTGTGTCTGTCTGTGTGTGCGTGCATGCGTGTGTGTCTGTGTGTGTTGCGTGCCACTGGTCCATGAGGTTGTGTATGTATTGTACCGCATCTGTAATATTTGTGTCCCTGTACTATTTTTCTTTATGTGGACATAAATAAATGGTTAAAATGTGTGACGGAGTGTGTGTGTGTGACTGAGTGTGTGTTTCTGTGTTTGTGTCTGTGTTTGATGGAGTGTGTGTTTCTGTGTGTGTGTGTATGAGACGCTATGTGTGTGTTTGTGTGTGTGAGAGATGGAGTGTGTGTCTGTTTGTGTGTGTGTCTGTCTGTGTGTGTTTTTGTCTGTGTGTGTGTCTGTCTGTGTGTGTGAAGTATAAATCAAAAATACAAATAACTCCAGAAAGGACCAAACAGGAGCAATAATTCAGTGATTTGGAGATTGCAGTTATCTCGGGGAGATGGATGAGGAGAGCGCGGTGACCTCTGCTGAGAGGGAAGGAGGTCCAGCAAGAGATTTATAATAACAACAACACAACAGGCTCCTTATGCTTCATGTCTTTCAGTTCTCTCTCCTCACATGAGAAAACACAAAACATTTTGCTCGGCTGAAGATGGAGAGAAGCCCGCAGGGTGTGAACACTGCTGCTGACTCAACGTTTCTCTAAACGTTGAGAAAGCAGGATGGAAGAGGGAGAGATGGAGGAGGAGGAGGGAGAGATGGAAGAGGAGGATGGAGAGATGGAAGAGAAGGAGGGAGAGATGGAGGAGGATGAGGGAGAGATGGAGGAGGAGGAGGGAGAGATGGAGGAGGAGGAGGGGAGAGATGGAGGAGGAGGAGGAGGAGAGATGGAGGAGGAGGAGGAGAGATGGAAGAGGAGGATGGAGAGATGGAAGAGAAGGAGGGAGAGATGGAGGAGGAGGAGGGAGAGATGGAGGAGGAGGAGGAGGGAGAGATGGAGGAGGAGGAGGGAGAGATGGAAGAGGAGGATGGAGAGATGGAAGAGAAGGAGGGAGAGATGGAGGAGGAGGAGGGAGAGATGGAAGAGGAGGATGGAGAGATGGAAGAGAAGGAGGGAGAGATGGAGGAGGAGGAGGGAGAGATGGAGGAGGGAGAGATGGAAGAGGAGGAGGGAGAGATGGAAGAGGAGGAGTGAGAGATGGAAGAAAAGGAGTGAGAGATGGAAGAAAAGGAGTGAGAGATAGAAGAGAAGGAGGGGGAGATGGAGGAGGATGAGGGAGAGATGGAGGAGGAGGAGGGAGAGATGGAGGAGGAGGAGGGAGAGATGGAGGAGGAGGAGGAGGGAGAGATGGAGGAGGAGGAGGGAGAGATGGAAGAGGAGGAGGGAGAGATGGAGGAGGAGGGAGAGATGAGGAGGAGGATGAGGGAGAGATGGATGAGGAGGAGGGAGAGATGGAGGAGTGAGAGATGGAAGAGAAGGAGTGAGAGATGGAAGAGAAGGAGTGAGAGATGGAAGAGAAGGAGGGAGAGATGGAGGAGGAGGAGGGAGAGGAGGAGGAGGGAGAGATGGAGGAGGAGGAATGAGAGATTGAGGAGGAGGGAGAGATTGAGGAGGAGGAGGAGGAGGGAGAGATGGATGAGGAGGGAGAGATGGAAGAGAAGGAGGGAGAGATGGAAGAAAAGGAGTGAGAGATGGAAGAAAAGGAGTGAGAGATGGAAGAAAAGGAGGGGGAGATGGAAGAAAAGGAGGGGGAGATGGAGGAGGATGAGGGAGAGATGGAGGATGAGGGAGAGATGGAGGAGGAGGGAGAGATGGAGGAGGAGGAGGGAGAGATGGAGGAGGAGGAGGAGGGAGAGATGGAAGAGGAGGAGGGAGAGATGGAAGAGGAGGGAGAGATGAGGAGGAGGAGGGAGAGATGAGGAGGAGGATGAGGGAGAGATGGATGAGGAGGAGGGAGAGATGGAGGAGTGAGAGATGGAAGAGAAGGAGTGAGAGATGGAAGAGAAGGAGTGAGAGATGGAAGAGAAGGAGGGAGAGATGGAGGAGGAGGAGGGAGAGGAGGAGGAGGGAGAGATGGAGGAGGAGGAATGAGAGATTGAGGAGGAGGAGGAGGAGGGAGAGATGGATGAGGAGGGAGAGATGGATGAGGAGGGAGAGATGGATGAGGAGGGAGAGATGGAAGAGAAAGAGGGAGAGATGGAAGAGGAGGAGGGAGAGATGGAAGAGGAGGAGGGAGAGATGGAAGAGGAGGAGGGAGAGATGGAAGAGGAGGAGGGAGAGATGGAAGAGGAGGAGGGAGAGATGGAAGAGGAGGAGGAGGGAGAGATGGAAGAGGAGGGAGAAATGGAAGAGAAGGAGTGAGAGATGGAAGAGGAGGAGGGAGAGATGGAGGAGGAGGAGGGAGAGATGGAGGAGAAGAAGGGAGAGATGGAAGAGAAGGAGGGAGAGATGGAAGAGAAGAAGGGAGAGATGGAGGAGGGAGAGGAGGAGGAGGAGGGAGAGGAGGAGGAGGAGGGAGAGATGGAGGAGGAGGAGGAGGAGGGAGAGATGGAGGAGAAGAAGGGAGAGATGGAAGAGAAAGAGGGAGAGATGGAAGAGAAAGAGGGAGAGATGGAAGAGGAAGAGGGAGAGATGGAAGAGGAGAAGGGAGAGATGGAAGAGAAGAAGGGAAAGATGGAAGAGAAGGAGTGAGAGATGGAAGAGAAGGAGTGAGAGATGGAAGAGAAGGAGGGAGAGATGGAGGAGGAGGAGGGAGAGGAGGAGGAGGGAGAGATGGAGGAGGAGGAATGAGAGATTGAGGAGGAGGGAGAGATTGAGGAGGAGGAGGAGGGAGAGATGGATGAGGAGGGAGAGATGGATGAGGAGGGAGAGATGGAAGAGAAGGAGGGAGAGATGGAAGAGAAAGGGAGAGATGGAAGAGGAGGAGGGAGAGATGGAAGAGGAGGAGGGAGAGATGGAAGAGGAGGAGGGAGAGATGGAAGAGGAGGAGGGAGAGATGGAGGAGGGAGAGATGGAAGAGGAGGAGGGAGAGATGGAGGAGGAGGAGGGAGAGATGGAAGAGAAGGAGGGAGAGATGGAAGAGAAGGAGGGAAAGATGGAAGAGGAGGGAGAGGAAGAGAAGGAGGGAGAGATGGAGGAGGGAGAGGAGGAGGAGGAGGGAGAGATGGAGGAGGAGGGAGAGATGGAGGAGGAGGAGGGAGAGATGGAGGAGAAGGAGGGAGAGATGGAAGAGAAGGAGGGAGAGATGGAAGAGAAGGAGGGAGAGATGGAGGAGGGGGAGGGAGGAGGAGGAGGGAGAGGAGGAGGAGGAGGGAGAGATGGAGGAGGAGGAGGGAGAGATGGAGGAGAAAGAGGGAAAGATGGAAGAGAAGGAGGGAGAGATGGAAGAGAAGGAGGGAGAGATGGAAGAGAAGGAGGGAGAGATGGAAGAGAAGGAGGGAGAGATGGAAGAGAAGAAGGGAAAGATGGAAGAGAAGAAGGGAAAGATGGAAGAGAAGGAGGGAGAGATGGAAGAGAAGAAGGGAGAGATGGAAGAGAAGGAGGGAAAGATGGAAGAGAAGGAGGGAGAGATGGAAGAGAAGGAGGGAGAGATGGAAGAGAAGGAGGGAGAGATGGAAGAGAAGGAGGGAGAGATGGAAGAGAAGGAGGGAGAGATGGAAGAGAAGGAGGGAGAGGAAGAGAAGGAAGAGGAAGAAGAAGGAAAGATGGAAGAGAAGGAGGGAGAGATGGAAGAGAAGGAGGGAGAGATGGAAGAGAAGAAGGGAGAGATGGAAGAGAAGAAGGGAAAGATGGAAGAGAAGAAGGGAGAGATGGAAGAGAAGGAGGGAGAGATGGAAGAGAAGAAGGGAAAGATGGAAGAGAAGGAGGGAGAGATGGAAGAGAAGAAGGGAGAGATGGAAGAGAAGAAGGGAAAGATGGAAGAGAAGAAGGGAAAGATGGAAGAGAAGAAGGGAAAGATGGAAGAGAAGAAGGGAAAGATGGAAGAGAAGAAGGGAAAGATGGAAGAGAAGAAGGGAAAGATGGAAGAGAGATAATGAGGGATGACGGCCTGTGTTTGGGAGGGATTATTGGAGAAGAGTCATAAACTCACATCCTTTGATGCTGAGGAGTGTGTCTGTTTGTGCGTGTGTGTGACCTTGTGTGTGTGTGTGTGTGTTTGAGAGACCTTGTGTGTCTGTTTGTGTGTGTGTGTGTGTGTGTGTGTCTGTTTGTGTGTGTGTGTGTGTGTGTGTGTGACCTTGTGTGTCTGTTTGTGTGTGTGTGTGTGTGGCGGAATGTGTGTGTGTAACGGTGTGTGTGTGTCTGAATGTGTAACGGTGTGTGTATGTGTGACGGATTGTGTGTGCGTGAGACAGTGTGTGTGTCTGAGTGTGTAACGGTGTGTGTGATGGTGTGTGTGTGTGTGTGTGATGGAGAGAGTGTGTGTGTGTCTGAGTGTGTAACGGGGTGTGTGTGATTGTGTGTGTGACGGAGAGAGTGTGTGTGTGTCTGAGTGTGTAACGGTGTGTGTGTGTGTCTGAGGGTAAAAAAGTCGTAATATTTTATGGAAAAAAGTCGTAATATTTTCTGAAACAAAGTTGTAATATTTTTAAAAAAGTCGTAATATTTTCAGAAAAAAAGTAATATTTCAAGAAAAAAGTCGTAATATATTAGGGGAAAAAAGTCGTTGATTGGATCAATACCACGCTGACGGTTTTAAACATTCCTTCAAACGCTGGATATGTTTTTAATTTGGGGTTCTTTGAAAGAGGCCTGAGGCTGTAGAGAGAGAGCCGATTCTTTAATTAGACCGCAGAGAGGAAGCCCTTTAATCAACCAAAACGCACGATCGGCTTCCAGTCTGAATTATCTACAAACTGCATTTTAAAGTCATCTCGTACAAGAACAGATGGTTCGAAAAATGATTTCTTGTGAAGCCCTGATCTGAACAAGGCCCCGTGTGGGAAGCTTCCGGATGAAGAGAGGAATGAAAGTGGACATTTGTTTGGCGTATGTAACGTGCTACGTGTTTTATTTTGCGGAGCCAAAAAACGGACCAAATTCTCAACAAGAAATGACTTCTCAGCGCTGTGCTGCGGACTTTACAGACGGACGGCAGCGTGACACGCTGAGAGCCAGCATGACTCAGGCTTTACTCTGCCGCTGATGAACAGAGCGGAGCGAGGGAATAAACAGGAGAGAGAGAGAGAGAGAGATTAATGCCGTACAATCTCTTCATCGAGGTCACGTCTCGGCAGAACGGATCCCCTGATGTTAAACCTGCATCAACAACACGGGAGAGAAAAGCTCTGTTGTTCATATACGTGAGAGGGAGACAGGTTAGAGAGGCAGACAGGTTTTTAAAATGAAAATCAAACAACCATTTGTTTTTTTAATTTCTGTTTATGAAAGGAAAATCGAATGAACCAAAAGATAACGCTGACCGGCAACTAACTCTTATGTTACGGTTTGAGTTCTTTAGGGAAGGCTTCACGCGTCTTTATCATTTATCTTATTTTTGTCTAAAAAAAAAAAAAAGATTCCCCACCAGCAAAAGAAAGGCAAAAAAATAAAAAAGGTGTAAAAAAAAAAAAAAAAAAAAAAAAAAAAAATGATGAAAACTTCTTTCTGGCTGTATTAAACCCCAACTGTCAGGCCAATGTCTCGACTGTTTCTTTAAAGGAACACGCCGAATTATTTGGAGTTTAGCTTATTCACCGTAACCCCCAGAGTTAGACAAGTCGATGCGTACCATTCTCGTGTCCGTGCTGTAACGCTGTCTGACGGCTCCACCGGTAGCTTAGCCTAGCACAGATCCTGCAGGTGAATGGTTCCAACTAGCCTACTGCTCCGAATAAGTGACAAAATAACACCAACATGTTCCTATTTACATGTTGTGATTTATAGAGTCACAGCGTGTGCAAAAAACAACGTAACATGAGACACAGCCATCTTCTAACCGTAAACAAACCGGGAACTATATTCTCAGACAGTCTTGCTGCAAAGCAAATCACTCCGCCCAAGTACTATATTCTTCCGCCTGAGTATATAGTTGAAGGTTTGTTTACGGTTAGAAGACGGCTGTGTCTTATGTTACGTTGTTTTTTGTACACGCTGTGATTCTACAAATCACAACATGTAAATAGGAACATGTTGGTGTTATTTTGTCACTTATTCGGAGCAGTAGGATTACTGGAACCATTCACCTGCATGTTCTGTGCTGTATGAATGGACTTGCCTAACTCTGGGGGTTACGGTGAATAAGCTAAATTCCCAATAAGTCGGTGTGTTCCTTTAAGGGTGGGCCATAATGGCAAATAATTGCCCATAATGCTCGGTGGCCCGAAGGCAACTAGCTTTGTTGTTACGGTTTGAAGTCTTTAGGAAAGGCTTAATGCGTCTTTATCGCTGCTTCAATCACAGACGCCTCTCCGTTGTCTTAAAAAATGATTCCCCACCGGTAAAAAACAGGTCAAAAACAGCGCTGCGATCCCATCGGTGAAAACAACGCATATATGGACACCCACCATAAGTAGTGTCTTCAGTCCAGTGGGTCTATATTTTGGGGGAGTAGAAGAACCTGTGAAACTGAAAACTTTGAACACTCTGAATGTTTATCGCCTGCAGTGGAGATCTCTTCCCCCCTCTCACTGTTTACCTCTTTGTTTATCGGAGACAAGGTGACCACACTCCGATGGACACTTTGTCTCCCAGGAGCCAGCCGCCCGCCCACAGCTGCCCAGTCCGGTTTATCAGACTGTCGGGGCACCTTCACCGAGAGCTCGGGGAGGTCGTTTCTTGAATTTTAAAAGAGAAAAAAACTTTTCAGACTCTCTTGCGGAACTTAAAGGCAAAAAAAAAACATACAGTACAGGCCAAAAGTTTGGACACACCTTCTCATTCAATGCGTTTCCTTTTTATTTTCATGACTATTTACATTGTAGATTCTCACTGAAGGCATCAAATCTATGAATGAACACATATGGAATTATGTACTTAACAAAAAAGTGTGAAATAACTGAAAACGTGTCTTATATTTTAGATTCCTCAAAGTAGCCACCCTTTGCTTTTTTATTAATAAGGGAAAAACCTCCACTAATTAACCCTGACAAAGCACACCTGTGAAGGTAAAACCATTTCAGGTGACTATCTCATGAAGCTCATTGAGAGAACACCAAGGGTTTGCAGAGTTATCAAAAAAAGCAAAGGGTGGCTACTTTGAGGAATCTAAAATATAAGACATGTTTTCAGTTATTTCACACTTTTTTGTTAAGTACATAATTCCATATGTGTTCATTCATAGTTTTGATGCCTTCAGTGAGAATCTACAGTGTAAATAGTCATGAAAATAAAGAAACACGTTGAATGAGAAGGTGTGTCCAAACTTTTGGCCTGTACTGTACTTTAATAATACTAAAAACCAAGCTTCATCCCAGCGTTCAACGCCCGATGGTCCCGGGGCACCTAAGTACACCTAACAACCCTTGTGTCATAAATTATGAGCCAGCGCTGAGCTATCATTTTCTTGGTCGCGGTTGAGCCGGCTAGCCAAATTTTCTTCTGTCTTCCAAGCAGGTGTAATTTAGAGTCGTCATTGAGTAACAAAACAATCGGGTCAGTAGGAATTCAACATCCTATCACATCAGTTCATTACTACATTACTGATGTTGTTTTATGCCAGAACTCATGCACCTGTTGACACTCTCAGACCTCGCGCCGGAAAAGGTCCAGTTTGTTCAGGTTGGCAGAACGTGCAGTAGGGAGTAGGAATGACTTTAGAGACGTATCTCTTCTGGAGAGTCCAGTATGTCCTATGGCATATGTTGAAGTGGATCTGCTGGTGATTTGGGTTCTTGGAACAGTGGGAAATGTTGTCGTTAAACTGTCTCCCAATTAATTACGTTCCCCTCAGGACTTTCCAAAGCTTTTTAAAACTTTATTTTTATTTTTTTTACACGTTTATGGACATCTTTTTCTTTACATTTGACATTTTTCCCCATGATTTCAACTTTTCTTTTGTTAACTTCATGTTTTTTTAAAAAAAAAATTGTTTTTTAATTTCATGCTTTTTTAACTTCTTTTGTGTTTTACTTTCATGCTTTTTTAACTTCTTTTGTGTTTTAATTTCATGCTTTTTTAACTTTTGTGTTTTAATTTCATGCTTTTTAACTTTTGTGTTTTAATTTCATGCTTTTTTTTACTTTTGTGTTTTAATTTCATGCTTTTTTTTACTTTTGTGTTTTAATTTCATGCTTTTTTTTACTTTTGTGTTTTAATTTCATGCTTTTTTTAACTTTTGTGTTTTACTTTCATGCTTTTTTAACTTTCGTGTTTTAATTTCATGCTTTTTTAACTTCTTTTGTTTTAATTTCATGCTTTTTTATCTTTTGTGTTTTAATTTCATGCTTTTCAACTTTTTGTGTTTGTTTCATCCATTTTTTACTTTTCTTTTTTCAAGTTTTTTTCACATTTTTTTGTGATGTTTTTCTATGCTTTTCTCGGATGTCTACCCCCCTCCAACCCCCCTCGTCCGCCCGCCCGCCAAGACACTGCACACCCACTCCTGCGTGTGTCGAGTGTCCCTGAAAACGTTATCAAATGTTTTCCAAACTGAATGTCAATCCCACAGGAATGTTGTTTAGCTTTCACATCGATATACGCCAAGCCACATACCAGCTAAAATAGATTAGTTGTGTGTACTCTAAACTTTAGATTGTAGCCCTCCGCCAACCGGTCAAGTGTCAGTTTACGGTACATCCACGTCTGTCCAGACTCTTAAAATATCTTAAGAATTTAATCACCTGTTTACTGTTTAAATATGCTGGCTGTATACACCCTAAAAGTACTGATTATTTACATGGAGTCTGGTGGGTTTGGTGATGGGTAGTACAGTACGTTAAGGGGTAACATTTTCTGCCTGGATCCTATTTTCTTATGTTTTTGTGTCTAAGTGAATGATGGGAACAATCTTTGACATTGCAAATGTTCACTTCGTCACTTTAGTGTCCACTAAAAGTTCAGTTTTTTGCCGCTGACCAGGGGCGTACTAGCACAACATTCTGGACCCTGTAGAAATGCATTTTCCATTAGAGGTGTGAATCTCCCGATTCGATTACCATTATCATGTCAGCGATTGAATTCGATTCGATATCTCGATGCATCACGATGCGTCAAATACATGTTTCTATTAAAGCCGTGTAGGATGTTTAATTCGTAGCTTTTCAAGCTTCAAAAACCAAACATTCTGCAGTGCTCTAATACTAAATAACTTGTATACATAAAACTATACGGCACTGAGCACATGGCACTTCCTGAATGTGCAAAACATAACAGAATATGTAAACAGAAATGTTGTTAGGCCTACATTAAATTGTAAACAGAAATAATCGATTATTAGCCTGCCGATTATCGATGCAGCATCGTCCATATCCACGATTCATTATTGGTTATTTCATTAATTTCAACACCTCTATTTTCTATGGGCCCCTCCCCGCATCCACAGCTATTCATTCTAGCATCTTTTCGGGCCCTCCTCACATAAGGGCCATGGGTACTCCGTCCCCTTCGCCCCCACCCCCCAAGTCCGACGCCCCTGCCGCTGACAGGCTCAGATTATTAGTCCAAAGCTTGTTTTATGGTTCCGCGGAGGCTCCACGCAGAGCTTTCGCAGCAGCCTACGTAAGTGGCCTGATGTTTATCCTTGTGCGCTGGTGTGGGTGTGGAAGGTGGGTGATATTACGTCTTGTGTGTGCGCAGAACGTACGCTCAAGTCGGCGTCGCTTCGGTGTGTTTTGAGGCACTTTTTGGACCGACTCTGGGAGCCAACTGACCAGTCCGACTTCCTTTTCTGCCGACGGTCGGCCGTCGGGTTGGTGTGTCAGGGGCTTTACGATGATAAAATAGCTGTTTTTTTTAAATGGAGTCTGGTGATTTATTTGTGGGTGAGAGTCTCCCCCGTGGAGCGAACTCCGCTCCGTGGCTTAAATGCGCCGTGTTTTATGACCCACAAAAAAAAAAAATGTTTATGAAATGAAAGAGGGAATACTTGATATTAAAGGGTTAATGTTGCGTTAAAAATCGCTCATGGGGGAAACATGATGTGTATTGAGGAGAGAAAGCCGAGTTTTCTCTCTCTCTGATTCCAACTGGTTTCCAGTAGAGGAGAGTACAGGTAATGGATTGTGACAGTCTCCGTGATGACTCCTCTGTAACACACAGCAGCAGCAAAGAAACATCATCCTGAACTTAAACTCCGTGGGGGGGGTCTGGTCAGGAAATCCGGATGTTCAGAGAGATTATAGAGGCTGTTATTGAAGGCCGTTTTTTTTCAAAATTAGTTTTTTCTCACACAGAGCGAATAATCTCCACTTCTGTGGCACCTACATACAACAAACCTTACAGTCGTATTCCTAACTATATTTAAAAGGTTTTTACAGAGGGTTCATATGTCATTCTTGGCCCCATTTATGACATTTAATGCCTAAACATAGGGCGGAAATCCATATTTTTAAGGCTATTGGCAGTATTTTCTGATTTACTGGGTAACGAAAGGAGATATTCATAATCTCCTCTGTGTGTGTCTTTCCATTTAATATATCAACAAAATGCAAAAAAATAATTTTGAACATTGTTTTTTTTTCAATGGTCAGATTCTTCGCTTAAAAATATATGCATATTAGCGCATATTTGATTAGATATCGCCTAATTAGCATATTTAAACATAAAATTACGGAAAACTTGCAATACATTTTTTTCTCCTATTCATGTGCGTAATCCACTGGTAAAGTTTCACGGTGACATCTGTAAGTTAAAAATGTTGCCCTATTCACCTGTAGTGTCTGGCCTTAAGCATTTGGTGTGATTCTTTTGGTTTTCCGTTCCTGCTGCCTTTTGATATGAGATATAGACACTCTTTTTGTGAAACATTTAAAGGGTTAACAAACCTGGACCCTGTTTTCCAATGTTTTAGTGTCCAAGTGACTGATGGGAACACCAATCTTTGACATCGGTCCAGCATTAAGTGAGACACAAACGAGCTGCAATGGAAGTTAATGGGACAATTGTGCCGCTTGTATTTACCTTCACAAAAGTGTCCGTTTTGCCGCTTTTACAGAACTTTTTGTAGCTTTTTGAACAAATTGCTCGTGAGAACAGGCTGTTTCTGTGCACTTTCTGTGTCTTGTGCCTTTTTTTTTTTTTTTTTTTTTTCAGTGTACAAAATGTTCTTTTGTGCCGAATCAATTGTTGGCTTAGCTGCAGCCGTCTGAGCTCGGAAGGGAATAACACTTCAAAATCTCAAACTCAGCCGTTGAGAGAGACGAGACGAGGTGAGTCGAGGACAGTCCCGGGGACACTTTCAGAGGCCGCTCAGGTGACTCTCAGCGAGAGCTCGAGGCTGACTCCTGAGACGGCTCGGGGTTGAATCTGCACCCGTAAACACACCGAGAGCCATGTGGCACTTTTCTGGCATTTTTTTTGTTGTTGGCAAATGGAGTGGAAACTCCATCTAGTCAAGTGTCAGGGTGAGTCACTTCGCCGCGGAGGACACGCAGCACTTGTCGGTCACTTTGGCTCGACTTTAAAGAGATTTAAGGAGCACGAGCAGGCGCGAAAAGCACCGCTGTGTGACGGACAGACGAATTAATCATGAACGTAGCGTCAACGGCTTTTATTTTGGCACGGAGAGACTTTTAGTTGGCATGTTGAAGTGCAATTTATAATGCGCTCTGCTGGAGTTAGAGTGGTTCTCGATGTTCCCTTTACTCAAAAATGTTTTTTTTCTTCAGTTTTTGTCCCCTAAACCTTAGACTTGTGTCCCTGCAAAGTTTTAAACTTAAGGAGTTTTTTCACATTCCTCTCCTAAGATGGGAGATGTCAGTGCTATGCTGTCCATGCTTGGGCCGGTGTAAACATTCTCCAACTGGTTTGATTGTTACAAGTGCCTCTGGTGTGTGTGTGTCTTGTTTTCTCCCTCTGTCTCTCTCTTTCTCTCTCTCTCTGTCTCTCGTTCCGCCCTCCTCCCTCTGCCTGTTGCACACCTGAGCGTAATCAGTGCTCAGGTAGAGTAGGGGAGGTGATAAGAAGGCAGAGAGTGAAGGTACAAAGGCACACTATTAAGGAGCATCCTCCTCATCTTTTCCTTTCTCCACGGACAGGTTTGTGTTTCCCAACCTCCATGCACACTTATGCTGCGTTACAGACACAATTTTTAGTTGCGACTTCAAGTCACGACTTGGTAGCGTTCCAGGCAAAGTGAGCACAAACCCTTCTAGCTAGCGTTAGCTACCGCTAGCTGATACTAGCGATTTATAGTCGGTGACATATTTTTGGCTTCATTTAATAAACATAACCTGTAGTAGTATCACTACCCAATGTGAGTTGAGTGCTGATGTGAGTCGCGCATGCGTCACTTTGCGACAAGTAGCCTACAAGATGCTAACGGCGTGTTGAGCTAACGTTAGCAATCAAGTAGCCTACTAGATGCTAATGGCGTTTTGAGCTAACGTCAGCGATCAAACAATCATATATAGCTAAAACGTTTTTAAAATGATGACCATCTTATGTTATTGTACGTAAAGAGCAAAGTTTATTATTTTACAGATTTCACAAATTTCAGTAAGACACTCTATGCCGTTTAAATCTGAGCATGCGCGACTCACATCGGCACTCGACTTGACGTTAGCTAGCGGCTACCTAACGCGGACGTTAGCTAGCGCTAGCTGATACTAGCAATTTCTAGTTGCAGACATATTTTGGGCTTCATTTAATAAACATAACCTGTAGTAGTACACATTCATGTGTTTATTGTTTTGATTACAATGTGCGGAATTACTTTACGTTGCCTATTTGTCTATTTATTTCTATTTCTCACCGTTCGTAAAAACACAAGTTACGAACTGCCTTCAAAGCTCCGGTCCCTCCCCCCTTCAATTTGAGCAGAGTCTTATCAGCCAGAATAACTGACAACACGTGTGGGTTTAACACATTGCTCTGGAGCAAGTTAGGGTCCCTCTAATGCTACGTTTACAGGTGGCCGGCTATTTTCATAAATGGACATTTCAACCTCTCCGTTTTCAAAAATAACATTGTGCACAGCTGTCAGTTTTCAACAAAAGTGTTCGTTTACACGTACCCGTGTGTACGTATGCCGCCAATGCCGTCAAGAGAATGCCACAGCTGTAGGTGGCAGTGTAACTATAGGAAGGAAGAGAACGGAAGTACAAATAGATTTTGGGCCGTCACAGGATAGGGGGTGTTTAAGGGATTCAATGAAATGAACGACAGCAGAGGTGAAAGAAAGGAAGACTGTTGAGGTCAGGTCATCTGACTGAGGAATAATTATTCCCCCCCCGAGAGGAATCATTTTTCTCACCCAGTCTCGTCTCCCGTCTGCATTCACCTTGCCGTCAGCTCTCTCTTCCCATATTTCAGCTCCAAACTCCACTAGAGTAATGGAGGAAGGAAGGGGGGAAGGGAGGGAGGGAGGGGAGGGAGGGAGGGAGGGGAGTGAGGGGAAGGAAGGAACGAACAGAAGGGATGGAGGGAAGGAAGGGAAAGGAGGGGAAGGAAAGGAAGGAAAAGAAGGGAGAGGGGGGGGAGGGAAGGAAGGAAGGAATAGAAGGGAGGGAAGGAAGGGGAAAGGGAAGGAAGAGAAGGGAGGGAAAGAAGGGAAGGAACAGAAGGGAGGGCTTCCTGTCACTATCATCCTTCTCTCCCCTCCCTCCATTAGAGTAAACACCCTCCCTCCCTCCCTCCCTCTCTCTTTGGAAACTCCCGTGCGTGACGACCTGCTTGCCGGTTTGTTTTTTGTGTGCGTTATCTTTAATTAAATATTCCCTCGTAATGAATTTGTGTTGTCGCGTCACACTGACGGATTCTAATTAGGTTTTTGTCTCAGCAGCCAAAGAAACATTGTTATCTCTGACCTTTTCATTCACGTTTGAATCGTTCTGTTTTCCTAGCAGGACAGTTAAATTCCGATATGGGATCCACCCCCACCCCCCCAATGTTTCTCCACTTTTGTTCCTCTACACCCTTTAGACTTTTAGAAGTAACGTGAAACCTTTCGAACATCGATGAACTACTGGAGCTGCTGCTACACGCTGGTCACATCGGAGAGCAGCACTGAGAAATTAATCCATGCTTCTTACTTAGGGTGATTTTTTTTTTTTTTTGGGGGTTTGGCCGAATACAGAATCAAACTGCCAAAACCAAATACCGAATCCTACTCCCATCCTCAGTCCATTAAGCGTCCAACGTGTGGGAATTTCTCCCGTCTAGCGATGAGATCATATATCGCAATCAACTCTCTCTCGCACCACGCAGTTCAAAGTACGTATTACAGCTTACGGTAGCCTTCACGCTTCAAAATAGGCCGGGAAGCTACGATACCCGTTAGCAGCATTAGCAGCACCTGTGAGTTTATCATGTGACCGCGAAAACGCTAAACGTGGAGCAGTATGTCCTGTATGTCCCTCACCGGCTAACGTATTTCAAGATGGAGCATGATTATGGAGCGTCTAACCCAGTTCATGCGAATGCAAATGTAAAATTTCAAGCCAAAAGGAATACTTGGAATTGATGGTGAAGGTAAATATTCCCGAAAAAGGACAAATTTGTGAACTGGCAAAACACTGATTTTTGATAATGAACAACTAAAAACGTTACACACTGGGACTTCAACACAGTAAACACATTAATGTATGTAATGTAGCTGAAGTTGCTGCATTTTGCCTGCTGTCTGGAGATTTCTTCATGCAAAACTCGTATTCTTTCGGATGTTTCATACCAAATGTTGAAACGGCGGCCATGTTTAGGGTCCTCGCCACCACCAGACAAATTGGCATTGAAAATTGAACATGTAGCTGGACTTGAATGGCCTTCTTTTGACTGAAAGTACTGCCAAACAACAACTTTTTCTCTTTACAAGTTCCATTTTCACTTTCTCACAGCCTACTGCATTGAATGCTCCACCTACGTAAACACCTTCCCATAGTCAACGGCACCGTCATTAAGTCGACCAGCGTAGCCCAAGCGTAGGATTTTGGTTTGGTGGGAAAACATTCTAAGGTTCAGCAGAAACCAAACCCAGTCAAAAACCCAATATTTGTCCGAATCTGAATCCTGGATTCGGTGCATACCTGCTTCTTACCAAAAATAATGCAATACTGTAGCTACATTTTTATCTTTGCTCTCTTCTTCCAAAGCCAAAAACAGTAATTTTACCTCGCATAACACGGGAGTAGCTGCTCGACCACTTGGCTGCCTCCAACGGTTAGTTAGTTCCTTTGTGTTATTGTGTAACTTTGGTGTTTAAAAGTGTTGGGAACTAACAAACTAACTATGGTTATTTTCTTCCATTTCAATGCGAAAAAGTAGGTAATTTCCTGAGCTATGTGTTTCAATGTATAGTTCTACTTATTAAAGTCCTGGCAGCTCCTTGAAGTTATATGAAATTTAAAAAGGGAATTTTTAGGTACTCTGGTGTTGGAATACGGGCTCAATCACACTTCCCTTAAAGGGGAACTATGCAGGGTTTTTTTTTTTTTTTTTTTTTAGCTTAAAAAACTACGATAAATCTTTATAGTCAGCCAAGGCTGAAATTCTTTGTGCATCCCTGGGTAGCTTGTATAGAGAAAAAAAACATACATACAAACATACATGAGATTAATAACACCAAACATGAAACATTACCACAAATGACATAAACTTCCAAGTAAGGAAACAATAAAAACATGTATAACAGAACATTACATGAACATACACACAGACAATGTCTTGGAGAGACGTATATCCCTGAAATAAGTATTGCACTGGATTTAATGTAGCTGGTTTGCCGATATTAACCTGAGCCTTGCTATGACGACTGCATTGAAAATAAAAAACGGTATACTAAAAATAAGCTTCTGTAACTATGGGGAACATTATTTCTTTATTACAGGCATGACAATAGATTACAGAAGAGACAGGTGAGGACTGTCAACAAAGTTAGTGTACTAACAAAAGGGTCTGAAGACCAAAACAATTACAATTGGAACAGAAATAGTCTGAGAAACTATTAAATTAAGAATTAATAATTAAGAGACGGTATGAAGACCGTTCCGGATTTGACGAGGCTTGCCGATATTAACCTGAGCCTTGCGGTGACGAATTCATTGAAAATTGAAAATAAAAAACAGTATACTAAAAGTAAGTAACTATGGGGAACAACGCCTCAGAGTCGCCAAACTTTTTAAATAACCTATCTTATCTGCTTTTATACAGTACAGGCCAAAAGTTCTCATTGAAACTTCTCATTCAATGTGTTTCTTTATTTTCATGACTATTTGCATCGTAGATTCTCACTGAAGGCATCAAAACTATGAATGAACACATATGGAATTATGCACTTAACAAAAAAGTGTGAAATAACTGAAAACATGTCTTATATTTTAGATTCTTCAAAGTAGCCACCCTTTGCTTTTTTTGATAACTCTGCAAACCCTTGGTGTTCTCTCAATGAGCTTCATGAGGTAGTCACCTTAAATGGTTTTACCTTCACAGGTGTGCTTTGTCAGGGTTAATTAGTGGAATTATTTCCATTATTAATAAAAAAAAGCAAAGGGTGGCTACTTTGAAGAATCTAAAAAATGTTTTCAGTTATTTCACACTTTTTTGTTAAGTGCATAATTCCATATGTGTTCATTCATAGTTTTGATGCCTTCAGTGAGAATCTACAATGTAAATAGTCATGAAAATAAAGAAACACATTGAATGAGAAGGTATGTCCAAACTTTTGGCCTGTACTGTATTTTTAACTGTTTTAACTGCTGTTTATTCACGTATTTTATCTCTCAGTTCTTTAAATTCTTATACTGCACTGTAAAATTTATTCTTGTCTTTTAATGTTTTTTTTAAATTGTTTTTAATAGTTTTCTAACTGCTCTTTCATGTTTTATGTAAAGCACTTTGAATTGCCCTGTTGCTGAAATGTGCTATATATATAAAGCTGCCTTGCCTTGGTTTAACAATAGGATAGATTGATGTATGAAAGAGTTTTTTAAGTCTGATGCGATTTAAAAGTATGAACTCTAAAGCGTCTGTTTGAAGGCAGAAGCTGATAGTCACTGTGCAAGACATGTGAAGTCATTTGAAATATTTCTGGCCAGTCTGAGCATACTATTATTGTGTACTCCTGAAAGGAGTGCACTACAAGTAGTACTATAATCTTTGAGCAAATTTTAATCTGATAAAATAGCTTTGTTTTATTTTTAACTAGCAGTTAGCAGTAGTACAGTAGAGCATGATACTCTGAATTACTGATGTGAAAAACAAAGAAATTATTTGGCTACTAGCTCCAAAGGCTCTCAATCTACGAAGAAAATAAACACGCTGTTGTATTTTTTTTTAATACAATACAAATAAATTCTATATGAGAATTACATGATAGAGTTTCGTCTATCATGACACCCAAATATTTATAGACAGAGACTTTACTGATTTCTGAGTTATGAATCTTCACTGAGGACTGAACAGCTTCGGAGTTATTGGAATGGTTATATGCCTTTTTTTTTTTTTTTTTTTGGGGGGTTGAATCATTGAATCTCCCTTCCCCCTAGAGCCTGTGAGCGGAAAAAATCACATATATCTTAGCAGAAAGTTGAAAAATGTTGCGTTTACTTCACACGAGAGCAGCCATTTTTCCCTGTTGCCATGGGAACGTTATAAATAGATGTAATTACGCGACGTGAACATCATCGAAAAGCTGCTAACACCGCGATGAAGCCATGATGAAACTGCAAGTTTTTGCAAGTTCCAGTAATTTCATCACATAAAATTGCATAAATATCATAGAGCATATTCCATCGCATTTTTCAAGAAAACGTGCCGCATAATCAAAGGATAAAACTCAGCATTTTTCTGGAAGGACTGGTTAACTAGGGATCGACTGATATGGATCTTTTTTTAGTGCCGATACCGATTTTTTTTAAATTTTTTCCTTCATCATTAGCCGATTTTCTTGAGCCGATATTTGGAGCCGATACTGCTTTTGCTCCCTCAACTTGCATAATTTTTTTTCATATTCATCATTCTTGCATTCATATCACCCAAATTATACACAGATGCAACAACTTTAGTCCGACAGACCGAGCGAGGAGTCAGACCTTTGTCGATCTGAAATGAAGACAGATTCGGCAACTGCACACGGCCTATTTCTCGCTTAAAATGGTTTTTGTCCAATCAGCTGCCGGGTTTACTTTTTTGGGGCGACAATACGTATTAGCGTCGCCTGCTGTTACCGAGACATATTACGCAGAACGTACGCTCAAGTCGGCGTCTCTTCGGTGTGTTACGAGGCACATTTTGGACCTCGGGGAGCTGACTGATCAGTCCGACTGGCTTTTCTGCCGACGGTTGGCCGTCTGGTTGGTGCGTCAGAGCCTTTAGAGGCGCACACACCACGAGAACCTGTAAATGTCAGAGATTCAGTCCCTCGTTTTGTTTTTCTCCAGGTTTTTAGTGCACTGATTCATGCATTTGAATGTTAACGTGGAGATCTCCCAGCGGGAAGATCCTTCAATTTGTAACTCGTTCTTGACACAAGATAGTTAAACGAATGTTAGAAATGGCAGCATGAGTTATTCAGAAAACCATCTCTACGTGGTAGATGTCAGGATGTAATTAAAGGTTTGCTCAGGCTCTCGAGGTGTAATTTAAAAGATGAATAAAGAATAAGAACAAAGATGGATCCTCGCTCCAACAGCCACAGAGATCGGGGTTTTTAATCTTCAGACTGACTGTAGAAATGTATCTAATGAGTAAGTGTACTTACTTTCAAATATTTAATTGACTTTTCTGGCTTGTGTTCTACATTCAGAGGCCTGTTCAACCAGGCGAGCTGAGAAACGCATACCTTCACTTTGATTTTTTTTTTAGAGATGGCCTGATACCATTTTTTGATTCCCGATACCAATTCCGATACCTGAACTTGTGTATCGCCCGATACAGAGTACCGATCCGATACCAGTGTGTCATATATTTTATTATGTTTTAACAGCTTTACACTACTACCCCTGTATGGATGTGATATTATTTCAATCTTTGTGAAACATGAACAAACACAAACAATGAATGCCCCAGAACTTTCTTTTATTGTCCAGTTTGACAGTCAGTTATAACGGAAAAAGACCATAAATAAACGACTTTAACGTAGATTTTCTTTAGGGCTTATTACGTGGTATCGGATCGGTGCGTAAACTCCAGTACTTACCGATACCTTTTTTTACAGATGCAACAACTTTAGTCAGAGAAAACCTACATGCCGAGTCATTCTAGGTGAGACCACTGCTGTGACTCAACATAGTGATCACGTTAACCAGTCCCTCCAGAAAAACGTGATTATGCGATCTCATAATTCAACGCATAATCAGCCAAAGTCCGCATTTTTTCAAATACGCCACACTGTCGCCGCATAAATTGCCGATTTCCGCGCAAAATATGCAGGGCTTGAGCGATTTCATAATCCCGCATTTTCGTTGCAAAAAAGTCCCATAATATATCTTGAAAGTTGAAAAATGTTGCGTTTACTTCACACAAGAGCAGCCATTTTCCCCTGTTGCTAGGGGAACGTTATGAAGTGATGTAATTACGCGACGTGAACATCATCGAAAAGCTGCAAATCCTGCGATGAAGCCACGATGAAAGTTTTTGCAAGTTTTTATTTTTTAAACAGGAAAAGATTAAAAACAATCGGGCCTGACTCAGTATAAAACTGATTTTCAGCTGGTTCCTGCTCTGCAGAACATAAACACCACATACACAACAGAAACTCCTAGACCGAACAGTAACAAACACACAGACCAGGAGAATGAACAACAGGGCAACAATCACAAAAAACTCTTATGGAACAAAACTGATATGGATCTTTTTTTAGTGCTGATACCGATTTTTTTATTTTTTCCTTCATCATTAGCTGATTTTCTTGAGCCGATATTTGGAGCCGATACTGCTTTTGCTCCCTCAATTTACATCATTTTTTTCATATTCATCATTCTTGCATTCATATCACCCAAATTATACACAGATGCAACAACTTTAGTCCGAGAAAACCTACATGCCGAGTCATTCTAGGTGAGAACACTGCTGTGACTCAGCATAGTGATCACGTTAACTAGGGATCGAAAGATTTTTATTTTTTTTCCCATCAGCCTTAGCGGACCGATACGGGCTCCCGATTTTCTTGAGCTGATATTTGGAGCCGATACTGCTTTTGCTCCTTCAATTTACATCATAAAAATGTAAACCCTGCCTAGGGCTGCTCAATTATGGAAAAAAACATAATCACGATTATTTCGGTCAATACTGAATTCACGATAATTTCACACGATTACTCGCTGACTTCTGGAAAGATGTTGCAATTATTGAACTTCAAAAACAGTGGAAAAAGTTAAATAAATCAACAGTAAAAAAACACATACAAGTGTGAAATTTGCCGTAATACTTTTCCTATTTAAACTTCATTTTTTCATTCAGAACACCAAGCAGAAAATAAGTTTACTTTGCAAAACGTAATGAGCTAAAATTGTGATCGTTGAGAGCCGAAATCATAATCACGATTAAATTTCTACTAATTGCACAGCCCTAACCCTTTTTCGGGAATCTGCTCTGCCATTTCTTTAAAAATAATAAACGAAAACACAGATCAGCGTCACTTCTGCAATCCTCTTACATTCGTATCACCCAAATTATGTGTGCAGTGTGCATCATATGGATGGGTGCAGCATCTCCAGCAACACAGAGCTGCCCGTGGACACCCGTCTGTAAATAATGCCGGGGGGAAAACTATCGGACAATACGCAGCTGCCGAGTTCGACGATAGTTTTTTCCATCACTACACGTAACCACAAGGATACGTTCAAATCCAAGTTGTGGCATTGGGCAGGTGTTGGGCGCTCCTTTTTTTTTTTTTTTTTTTTTTTAAAGGGCCCTTATGCAGTTTTTTTTTTTTTTTTAACAATGCGTTTATTGTTTTGATTATATAAGACAGGTAACAGAAAAACACTTTTCCATTCCGCCAGTTATTTCCCGACCCCCCAACAAGAGAACACATCACCCTCTTCTCCCATATAGAGATACTCAGAAGTCTCAGAAGAGAATCAATCTAAATACAAAACAGATATTGCAAGGTACCCAAAAACCAAATATACATTACTGTACTTTACACATAAAAGTAAAATTTTCCAGCAAGACACTCTTAAAAAAAACACTAATACATAGTTACACCTCCTGCAATAAATGACCAATATTACTGTTAATGTAGTAATCAAACGGCTTCCATATTTCTTCATATACCTCCAATTTGTGCAGTTTTGGCCATTTCTTGCTTCGCTGTTTTTCCTCCAGTGGAAAAAGCTCTGTGATTTCTTTGTGAGATGTCATTCCCTGACCCGTTGTGAGAAACAACCCCATCGTGATTTATTTTTCAATTGCGTTCCGAGAAGAAAAGGGAAAAACGACCCAATCATGTTTTGTTTTCTTATTCCTGTGTGTGTGTGTGTGTGTGTTTTCCCTCTGAAACGACTGAGAAATAACTGCATAAAGTGTTCAATCTCTCCGCGGCCGTTCTAAAGTCTACCGAGCCATGAAAACGGAGCAGATGCGGCACTTTCGATGATTGTTCTGCGTGATTTCCCCCTCACACAGCTGTGCTGCTGTGACGTGACCAGTTACTACGGTTATTCTGGCACGTGTGTTTCTGATGGACCCGCATTTACGGGCTGCCTGACTGCACTTTCGAAAAGAGCTCAATTATTTGAATGTGGAGCAGACCACAGCTGCTTTTTTTGTCCACAATGATGCCGCTTAATTGACATTTCAACCCACACTGACAATCAACCGTTATAACCCTTTTGAAAACGAGAGCTCTCTGCTTAATCCCTGATTCTACTGAACATGTCAGCAGAGTTTTCAGCCTTTTAATTGTGAGTAAGCTAGTCTACATCCACGACCTTCCACTTGCTCTGATGTCGCCAGAATTTGCATTGAAGCACCAGACTGATCTCATGAATTGGCGTATGTGTGTCGCGCCAATTTGTATTCCGTTTTTGCGTGTTATCAAGACGCATAATCGCATTTTTGTGTGTGTATCAACGCAAAACGGCCGCCGTTGACCTACATTGCGAGTCAATTTCCGCCGTAGCGAGTGGTATAAAGGATGGGGGGATTGAGTAAGGACGGGGTGGCGGATGGGTAAAACACAGGACTTTCACACGGGAAAGCCGGGTTTGCGTCCCGCATGTGGCGATTTCAGCCTGTAATGGGAAAAATTACATTACGGAGCATTACAAAATGCCTTTTTGCCATGCCTTTTCTACTTTAATTCTCTCACATTATTGAAAGATCTCAGTTTCTGCTTAAACTGCTGAGGTGTCCAGTCTGGAACATAATGTGAGCTGTTTGTCTGAAAAGATAAAGGTACAAGGTCACCCTAAAACTATTTCATGTTTTCCTATGCCAGTTAAGATGTAACGGGGGGGGTGAAAGTCGTACAGGGAGGAGGAGGCGAAATGGCTCCGAGATGTCTGCATGTGTATCAGATTGCCTGTAAGAACTGTACCGTCATAATAATCCAAGTGCGTGTGTGTTGTCACTCTGAAGATGCATATAAGCCTGGTGGTTCTGTCCACTCATTTGGGAAACTGACTCCACACTAGGCTGAGGCCTTTTGTGAAAACATGTTGCTCCTATATTTGCAAATATATATGTTTTTAATAAAATACAAAAACCCAACTTGGTTTTAGTCTGACTGTCTTCTTTGTTTCAATGTAGTAAACCCTGAAAACTCTACCCCCTGCTGCAAAGGAAACTTCCACGACAAGCCGTTTTGTATTTTAATTTTTTGTTTTAATAAGCCTTACCCAATGTTTCTTTCCTAAACCCAACCATTTATTGTGTTCTTAAGCGTGTTTTTGTCGTTATTTTCCGTGTTTTTGTCTAAAGCCTTTCCCTGTGTTCTTTTCCTAAACCCAACCATTTTTTTTTATTTATTTTTTTTTATTTATAATACAGGTGTGTGATGTTCTCGCGATAGTACGTCCCGTTCTCGCGATAACGCGCAACGTGGCGAGGCCACGTGGTGGGTATGTTTACATCAGCTGTATACAGCGTAGGCGTACACGTGGGATAGCTGAAAATGCGTACAATAACAACGCAATTTTGCTTTATGAAAGTGCCGTGTATATTTACGCAAAGTCATGATGCCGTGTTGGAATGTCCCTCATTTTGGCCTGAAGTCCGTCACCTTCCTCTTTCCTTGTGTTGGCGTTCTAACCTCCGGTGGATTTATGAGGACTAGAGCTGCCAAGCTTCCTCTATAATACCATTCGAATTTAATTTCGGGACATGAACAGCTGTCTATTCACCAATCTATCCATCCCTGCTTCCTCCCTACGCGGACTTTTGCAGACTTTAATTAGAAACGTGTATATATAGGGCGCCGCCTGGGTAGCTCCCCTGGTAAAGAGCGCCCATATATAGAGGTTCACTTCTTGACGAGGCGGCCAGCGGTTTGACTCCGACCTTCTACCCTTTGCCAGCAGTCTTATAAAAAAATGAAAGGCCTAAAATGCTCCAAAAATCTTTAAAAAAGAAAGAAACGTATTCATATTACGTCAAGACAAACACAAATCGGGACAAAATACTAAACTAGTAATTGAGAATCTCTGGAATACAAAAACTACAGACACCTTTAAGTCGCTGCTGAAGACTGTTCTCATCGTTTGATTTTTTTATTGTTTGTTTTAATAGTTTGGTCCCGTTTAGCACTTTTTCTAAACATAAATGCGTCAAAAGGGACGGCAATGGTCACGACCAAGCGCGTTTTACTTAAAGCGCTAAAGGAGACTTTTAGCGTCAATAAGAACGACAAAGGCACCTGACCAAGCGTCGATATTTTTACGAGATGGGCGTGAGAACCTGTTGGCAGTTCAAATTACGTATTACATCTACGGTAGCCTTCACGCTTCAAAAAAAGGACCGGGAAGCTACGATACCCATTAGCACTACCTGCGTTTATCATGTGACAGCGAAAATGCTAAAGGCGGAGCAGTATGTCCCTTCCCGGCTAACGTATTTAAAGATGGAGCGAGAATATGGAGCGTCGACCCCAGTTCATGCGAATGCAAATGTAAAATTTCAAGCCAAAAGGAATACTTGGAATTGATGGTAAATATTCGTGAAAAAGGACAAGTTTGTGAATGGGCAAAACACAGATTTTGATAAGGAACAACTAAACCCGTTACACACTGGGACTGTAAAGGTGCTATACAAATAAAGTTAGACTTAATGTGACTTCTCATGGTGAGAACTTTTCTTCCTCTGCTGGCCACGCTCTAATCCCTCGTGTGGATACTTTCTCACGCTTGCCGTCTGGGTTACATCTCCACCTTTTCAGACTCCGGCACATCCCATCGGCTCCTGTTGAGAGAATTTTCGTATATATACTTCCTATTATCCAGATAAGATATGCAGATACATATCACATTTTAATTCCAGCTACAGCCCCTTCGATTGGTATCTTGTAGATTGTCCGACTGCGTTCGACAAACCTGAGCTGAATTAAACTGGAAGCAGTTGGTCACGTTTTTCTCACTTTCTCTGATTCATCTCAATTAATTAAAAAGCATCAGCCTGATTGTTTCACACGTACGGAGCCCGGGAGGTGTCACAAAGAAAAACTCATTTTGTGCTCTTGATTTAATTAAAGACTTCCCTCTAACAAGCACTGTACGTGTTCCTTTTGCTAAATTATCAGATTGTGATTGTGTCTGTGGTCTTTCTGATCTTTTAATGAGCTTTTAATGAAGAAGTAACACACTTTGAATCACGCCTTAGCTGAGAAACTGAGTGCTCTCAGTCACCAGTTTTGATTGGCTATAAAATAAAATATACACCTTTAAAGATGCCGATACCTTAAGGAAAAAATAATCTGAGGATTCCCTCCACACAGCATTCACAGAACGTTCCCAGACTCGTCAAATACTGTCGCTTTGTTACGTACCTCAGCCTGAAATACTGTCGCTTTGTTACGTACCTTAGCCTCAAATACTGTCACTTTGTTACGTACCTTAGCCTCAAATACTGTCGCTTTGTCACGAACTTCAGCCTCAAATACTGTCACTTTGTTACGTACCTCAGCCGCAAATACTGTCGCTTTGTTACGTACCTCAGCCTCAAATACTGTTGCTTTGTCACGAACTTCAGCCTCAAATACTGTCGCTTTGTTACGTACCTCAGCCTCAAATACTATCGCTTTGTTACGTACCTCAACCTCAAATACTATCGCTTTGTTACGTACCTCAGCCTCAAATACTATCGCTTTGTTACGTACCTTAGCCTCAAATACTGTCGCTTTGTTACGTACCTCAGCCTCAAATACTCTCGCTTTGTCACGAACTTCAGCCTCAAATACTGTCGCTTTGTTACGTACCTTAGCCTCAAATACTGTCGCTTTGTCACGTACTTCAGCCTCAAATACTGTCGCTTTGTTACGTACCTTAGCCTCAAATACTGTCGCTTTGTTACGTACCTTAGCCTCAAATACTGTCGCTTTGTTACGTACCTCAGCCTGAAATACTGTCGCTTTGTTACGTACCTTAGCCTCAAATACTGTCACTTTGTTACGTACCTTAGCCGCAAATACTGTCGCTTTGTTACGTACCTCAGCCTCAAATACTGTTGCTTTGTCACGAACTTCAGCCTCAAATACTGTCGCTTTGTTACGTACCTCAGCCTCAAATACTATCGCTTTGTTACGCCTCAAAAATACTATCGCTTTGTTACGTACCTCAACCTCAAATACTATCGCTTTGTTACGTACCTCAGCCTCAAATACTATCGCTTTGTTACGTACCTCAGCCTCAAATACTGTTGCTTTGTTACATACCTTAGCCTCAAATACTGTTGCTTTGTTACGTACCTTAGCCTCAAATACTGTCGCTTTTACGTACCTTAGCCTCAAATACTGTCACTTTGTTACGTACCTCAGCCTGAAATACTGTCGCTTTGTTACGTACCTTAGCCTCAAATACTGTCGCTTTGTTACGTACCTCAGCCTCAAATACTGTCGCTTTGTCACGAACCTTAGCCTCAAATACTGTCGCTTTGTCACGAACTTCAGCCTCAAATACTGTCGCTTTGTTACGTACCTTAGCCTCAAATACTGTCGCTTTGTCACGTACTTCAGCCTCAAATACTATCTTAATATCTGATGTCTACTCAAATGTCTTTAAGTGCTCCTGCTGTCTTTTAACGATTTTTGAAAATCTGTCTCTTTTGTATCTTTTATTTCCCTCTGTTTAGACTATTACTTTTATTTTTAGTTTCATATCATATTATTTGTATATATTTTTGGATCTTATTTATTTACGTATTGCAATGACTGCATATCTGTAAACTATTTTTTGAAATTTTTGTTCTCTTTTTCATCAAACTGCAGTTTTTGCAAGTTCTCGCAATTTTTGCAAGTTCCTGCAATTTCATCGCATAAAATTGCATAAATATCCCGCATAATCCATCGCATTTTTTAAGAAAACGTGCCGCATAATCAAGGATTTTTGCCCCGCAAACAATCACAAAAAAACTCTGAACTGACTAGACTGACTATCAAAACAAAGAAAAGAGACACTGACTTAATTAAAAACTGACTTTATTCTTTGCTCAAGATAAGATTACCCCATTATAATTTTAAAAAGAAAATGTGTTTGCTTCTATATTTTAATGTTGTGAATATAAAGTACAGTCTCATCAAGATAAGGTAGAGCTAGAGTATTTATTTCAGGGAAATTTGTTGTGCAGCAGTTGCAGTACAAAGGAGGAACGAGTGAACATTTATATTACTAAGAAGATAATAGTAATAGAAAATAAGTGTTTGTCAAAAACAAATTAACTTGTGCACACCAAATATTTTCTCCCGACACCTTCGTGGCTCCGTTAAAAAAAACAAAAAACACACATTTTGTAGAACGTTAAACACCAAACAGCCAATGATTAACTGCTGAATTCCTCTGCTGACGACCTAGGGACCTTTTTATCTGACTTCATCTCCTTGGCATTTCTCCGTTACTAGGCAGTGGATCAACAGGAAGCCGCACGGCAAACATCGTGGCAAAGGTCAGGTGTCGGAGTCGAACCCTGTGGCATCGAGGCCGTGGTGTTACGTGCTGCCGAGCGACCCCCCCACCACCACCACCACCACCACCACCGGTTGCCTGTGAAACACGTGAAGAGCAAAGTGTACGCGTCATTCGTCTTTTTGAGTTCTTCTTTCTGTCTGCTTTCAACTGCGTGGCAACAATCCTCGGAATAACCTTTTGTTGAGTAAACCCACCTGTGATTGGCTGCGGAGATAAGGAAAATGTCACCGTGTGATAGACAGATACAAGGTGTGTGTGTGTGTGTGTCTGTGTGTGTCTCTTTTGTGTCTCTCTTTGTGTGTGTGTGTGTGTCTGTGTGTGTGTGTGTTCGTTTGTGCTTCTGTGTATGTGTGTGTGTGTGTCTTTAAGTGGATGTGTGTGTGTGTGGGTTTGTTCGTTTGTGCTTCTGTGTATGTCTTTGTGTGTGTGTGTCTGTGTGTGTGTGTGTGTGTGTGTGTGTGGGGGGTTGTGTGTCTCTGTGAGTGTTTGTTCGTTCATGCGCCTGTGTGTGTGTGTGTGTCTCTGTGTGTGTGTTCTTTCGTGTGTCTGTGTGTGTCTTGTGTGTGTGTGTGTGTGTGTGTGTGTGTGTGGGGGGTTGTGTGTCTCTGTGTGTGTTCGTTCGTGCGCCCGTGTGTTCGTCTGTGTGTGTCTCTGTGTGTGTTTGTTCGTTCGTGCGCCCGTGTGTTCGTCTGTGTGTGTCTCTGTGTGTGTTTGTTCGTTCGTGCGCCTGTGTGTGTTCGTCTGTGTGTGTCTCTGTGTGTGTGTGTTCGTCTGTGTGTGTGTGTTGTGTTTTTCTATAGATCTGCATCTTTTGTTTGCTCAGGAGAAAGCAGCTGACATCCACTTTTACTCCACTTTTGTATCTGTAGCCATGTCTCCATTCACATACCGTACCTCAAAAGCTGATTGGAACCTGCCAAAATCGATCAAACTGAGCCTTAATTGTGCAAAAATTGTTTTCGTGCCTGCTTGTGGTGACTTTTTTTTGTGGGGAAAAAAAAAGAGTTGATGCTAAATGAAATATGGAGACACCCTTGCTGGATAAGTTTTGACGTATATTGTGAACATTTGACAGATTGACATCATGTCATCTCTTTCCGGTGGACCACCTTTAGACCTTTTAAAAGGTCAATTCTGGTCGATTTCAAGACGTAGCTATTGTTTGTTGTCATGTAGTAGTGCTGTCGGTACACCGAGTTATGCTACTGCTAGCTTTCGCAGCCAAGGCGGCTGAAAAGGAGCAGGTTTTTTAAACGTGCTTTTGGCCTCTTAAAGTGCCCATTTTATGAAAAAAATCATAATCATTTCTGGGATTTCGAGTGTTATTTTGTGTCTCTGGTGCTTCCACATGCATACAAACTTTGAAAAAGTTTTGAGTGAGATAGGAATGTGTCCTGCCTTCAGTCTCCGGGTGAGCTGTTCAAAATCTGCACATCTTTCTACATCACTAGCCGAAACGAGCTGGCTAACCGCAACCGTTAGCATGCTAGCGCTAGCATGCTACCTCGTTCTCAATGGCAAAGCACTGCTACAACACACACAAGTTCATCATAATCTACAAAAGAACTACTTCCATGTGCGCCCTCGTTTAGAAGAAGTCTCCCAGCTGATCCTGCCTTGTAACTGACCGAGGTTGGAGAAACAGCCTTTCTTTTACTGTCTATGGAGCTAGCTGACATGATCTACAATCTGAGCTACTGAGCATGTGCGAGTGCAATCAAAGATAGTACAGAAGAAGAGATGTCTCACTCTCTAGCTAAAACAGAGACCTGAACACAGGGTGAAAAGAGGAGCTACAGCAGAGAGAGAGAGAGAGAGAGCTGTGCAGTATCACAAAAATATGGTGTTTTTTGAAAATTAAACCATGTAAACCTATTCTGGTACAACCTTAAAATACAATTATGAACCTGAAAATGAGCATAATATGAGCACTTCAACATGTTCAAAATGTCATTACAAGTGCCTACCCATGTGAACTGATTCCTACCGAGTGAACACAGTGAATATGGCTGCAGTAGATGTGAAAGAAATGCTTGAAAGTTGTGCTAATTCACACCTCTGTTTAGTTCCGGCGGTGAGACGGCTGTAAGACGAGTGCTTAGGGACAGTCTACAAACTACAACCCCGAAAAAGAGATGCAACTAAAATATTTATTAATTTAATGATTAAATAAAGGTAGTGTCTCCAAACTTAACTCAATTATAACTTGTCTCCTGCTGGTTGTACAGCACTTAATTAAAAAAAATAAAAGCATATGCCTATTTCTTTAAGATTACTATTGCTTTTTTTGTGGACATTTTTAGGCCTTTATTAGAGAGAGAGAGAGAGAGAATTACATGCAGCAAAGGAGTAATCCTCTATATATACAGTACAGGCCAAAAGTTTGGATACACCTTCTCATTCAATGCGTTTCCTTTTTATTTTCATGACTATTTACATTGTAGATTCTCACTGAAGGCATCAAAACTATGAATGAACACAAATGGAATTATGTACTTAACAAAAAAGTGTGAAATAACTGAAAACATGTCTTATATTTTAGATTCTTCAAAGTAGCCACCCTTTGCTCATGCAAGATACTCTCTCATGTCAGGTCAAAGGTCACATTAATGATGCTGGTGGACTTTGTTTAGGTTAGTGTCGGCCATAATGCCTCTCGCCTCGCCGCTCTGTGATGGATGGACACCACCAATTAGCATCTTCTATGTGTGTGTGTCTTTGTGTGTCTCTCTGTCTGTGTGTGTGTGTGTGTGTGTGTGTGTGTGTGTGTGAGAGAGAAAGAGAGAGAGAGAGATTGAACCTCATGCAAGATACTCTCTCTCATGTCAGGTCAAAGGTCACATTAATGATGCTGATGGTCTTTGTTTAGGTCGGCCATAATGCCTCTCGCCTCGCCTCTCTGTGATGGACGGAAACCACCAATTAGCATCTTCGGTTTCAGGTGTGTGTGTGTGTGTGTGTCTATGTGTGGGTGTGTATGTCTGTCTGTCTGTGTGTCTATGTCTCTGTCTATGCGTGTGTGTCTATATGTGTGTGTGTTTGTGTGTGTGTCTCTGTCTATGTGTGTGTGTGTGTCTATATGTGTGTGTGTTTGTGTGTCTATATGGGTGTGTGTGTGTGAGAGAGAGATTGAACGCCTCGTTTTCACTTCATAATACGTTTTGTGTGCATGTGTTAATCTGCTGTGTGGTTAGAGTCAAAAATGTTCATGAGTTTATCGTGTGTGTGTGTGTGTGTGTGTTTCAGGATGTAAATCAACCGAAGGTCATCTCAAACCCAACGGCAATTAGCGAGATCGTCGCCGGGGACGACGCTGTGCTGCCGTGGCGACCGCGTGTGCGTTTGTGTGAGACGTGGGCAGATTGTACAACACAAACGCACATTCATTTCCATCGGTGAGTCCTTTTTTATGGAAAAAAAAAGTCAAACTTGTGTGATGTCAGCTTGTTAAATGTGAATATTTTCTAGTGTCTTCTCTCCTCTGACAGTAAACTGAATATCTTTGAGTTGTGGACAAAACATGACATTTTGAGGATGTCATCTTGGGCTTTTTGGGAAAACACTGATCCATATTTTTCACCGTTTTCTGACAAGGAACTCCTCCATTAATCCAGAAAGTAATCCACACTTTAATCAACATTGAAAATAACCGTTAGTTGCGCCCATATTTGAAATGATTGCTGTGGTAAAAAGACTCTAATGCACCCGTGTGTGTGTGTGTGTGTGTGTGTGTGTGTGTGTGTGTGTGTGTGTGTGTGTGTGTGTGTGTGTGTGTGTGTGTGTGTGTGTGTGTGTGTGTGTGTGTGTGTGTGTGTGTGTGTGTGTGTGTTCAAATATATGTCTCCCAGTGCGGTGGACGAAATAGTAAGAACACCTGACGAAGTGATGAAATCCAGAGCAACGGCCCTGCAGTAAATCTAAAAAAAAAAAAAAAAAAAAAAACTGCATGTGTGAGGTTTACTGTTTGATCTATTTAGTTCCTTTAACGGGATCATTTCGGCTGACTGGATGGAAATATACGGTAACTGCTTGTTTGATTACAAGAAAAAAACTCCACAGGACATTTGCAAATGAAATGATCCAATTTCAGGCCTGGCACACACACTCATACACAGATACACGTTGCTTAAATGTTGCTTTTTCTGTGTTTGGTATTTCGTCCAAACAGACTGCGTTTCAGGTCACAGAAAATGTACCTTTTTTTGGAGACATTAAATGTGATTTAGCTGAAGTTTTTATCCAAAGCGACTTCCAATTAAGAGCTTTCAAACTTGAAGATACAAACTTTGGAACCTCAGCCTCGAATGCTGTCGCTTTGTTACGTACCTCAGCCTCAAATACCAAACTTGAAGTTATAAACTCTGGACAGCAAGAACCAAGTGCAAGCACATTAGCTTCAAATAAGCCAAACTACAAAGAGCCACATTTTCTTTTCTTTTTCTTCCAAGGTGCAGTCGGAAGGGATGTACATTTTGCCTGCATCGGAAAATGTGTTTGTAACTCTGACAGTGGTTAAGACTGGAAAATGGGACTGCAATGGCAGACACGGCATGGGTCATGTTGGTTTGTCGTGCTCTCTGCATCAGTTGGGATTTTTGTGTTATCATTTAGACACAGATCTTTTTTAATCCTCCTGTTGTCCTCGGGGTCATATTTTACCCGTTTACAAAAACTTTCTATATCAGCACTGTGACAAACAAACTTTGAAAAAAGTGACAAATGTTGGAAAAAGCTAAAAAAAACACAGAAAACAAATCAAGAAAAACATTTATTTTTTTTAACACTGAAAAAAGTGACCCAAAAAATTGGAAAAAGTGACAAAAAAACCCCCCATCAAAAACATCATCAAAGGTGACAATACTAAATCTGAAAAAGCGACAAAAAACGTGTAAAAGAAATTGACAGTAACATAATTTAAAAAAGGCCCAAAAAGTGACAAAAAAATTTGAATTAAATCGACAAAAAGTGTAGAAAAAGAACAACTAAATGTTGAAATTTCGACCCAGAAAAACAAAAAGTTGCACGGTCGACGGGAAGACAACACAAGGGTTAAACAAGGCTTTTGTGGATGTTTTATTTAAATTTTTTTTCGAGAATGAAAGAGGGAAAAACCCGAGCCTGGTTATCGCTGAGATGGTCAATAATACACCATGTCAGCGTGCTTTCCTACCTGCTCGGCTGCAAAACTTCTCCGTCTTTTGTTGGGATGAAACCAGGGCTGGACTGGCCATCTGGCATACCGGGCATTTTCCCGGTGGGCCGAATCGCCGATATAAATAGGCCTTTTTTAAGTTTTGGGCCGGGCAGGCCCATAAAGAATCCACAGCGGCCCATTGGTTAATTTTCTTTATTGGCACTGGCCTTACCCAATCAAATCTCTAGCTTCTCTTGTATTGGTGCTCTTTTCCAGGGCATATACTACTCTCAGCTTTATTGTAGCTTTTGAGAAGGGTTATGGTATTTAGCAGACCCTTTTGTCCAAAGCGACAAAATATGAATCATACAATAGTTAAAATTAAATTTAACGTTGCTAAGCCAATATTAAGCAAAATAGTAATAATAACAATAATGACAATACAATATCAACTATCAATAATAAAAATATATATAAAAATACCATAAATATACAAATCATAATTCTAAGAATGAATTAATTATTTAAGTGTAATATCAACAGATAAGTCTTGAGATCCCTCTTGAAGGATCCAAAACGATCACATGAACGCTGAACAATAGGCAACTCATATCAGAGAATGCATATTTTAAGAGGACTGTCTGCAGGGAATGTGTCTGACCAATCAAGGTGGGTGTGGGCCGCCCGGGCCAAAAATGCCCGGGCTGATTTTTTTGTCCCAGTCCAGCCCTGGATGAAACGTACGTGTGTGTGTGTGTGTGTGTGTGTGTGTGTGTGTGTGTGTGTGTGTGTGTGTGTGTGTGTGTGTGTGTGTGTGTGTGTGTGTGTGTGTGTGTGTGTGTGTGTGTGTGTGTGTGTGTGTGTGTGTGTGTGTGTGTGTGTGTGTGTGTGTGTGCGCTACTCTGTTGGCTTTGAGTCTGACTGATGGTTGAGATATTTCTGCTGCGAGACTGACAGCTGGTTCTGGAGATGTGTTTGATGTGTCAGTGCTCTCGTCATCACACAGACACCGTTTGAACATGAGCTGATGTACAGTAAAATCAAGCGTGTGAGCTTCAAGCTGACACGTTTATCATGTACCCCCCCACACACACACACACACACATCACAAAAATGACGGAAAAAGCTTAAAAACGTCAAAAAGCGCAGTAGAAAAGTGACAAAAATGACGAAAAAAAGTGACAAAAACGACGAAAAGAAATTATAAAAGTGACAAAAATGGCGGAAAAAGTTGCATAGTGGGCGGTCAATAGGTCTTAGATTTGACTTAGTGAAACCTGCAGTTTTTGTAGCCTTCCAAAG
>NC_041349.1:7392500-7455506 GCF_004354835.1 Perca flavescens
TCGTCCAATCAGATGCGGTTTTAATTTTTTTTTTGGGCGACAATACAGATTAACGCCGCCTGCTGTTATGGAGACGTATTACATGCTCAAGTCGGCGCTTTTTTGGAACTCGGGAGCCAACTGATCAGCCGTCGGGTTAGTGTGTCAGCAGCTCACTGATGTTTGTCTAACCCTAACTATGTGAATTTGCTGCCTAAACTAGTTTCATTTCATGTTTACTATGTGTTTAAAACTGTGGCTGTTATGTTAAATGGAACAGTCACATGACTACAGTTACATTATCAAACCGCCACTATGCGGCAGTAAATAGAACAGTCGTATATGCTGTTTTGCGAGTCTTTGAAATTGACCTTTAATGTTGTTTAGGTATGAGGATGTAATGGTTTTTTGTGTTTTTATTATTTCAGATGATTTCTTTGAGGTCCAATCCAGTTCTTCTGTCCCCATCAACACTGGCTTGGCTGTTAGTTTGGCTGTTTTTGTCATCTTGTTTATTCTGTTACTTCTCTTTTCTGTGTGGAAATGGAGACAAAACAAAATGAGTAAGTCACAAATTAATTGCAGTGTTTTGTACATGTCAAATGATTCTGATATTTAGTGGAAATAGTGATCTTGTTTAATGTTATTTGACTGAAATTTCAGTGTTTTAAAGGTAATGTAGTTACTCAACGTGGTTTTTCTATTTTTTCTGACAATCAGTCAAATTTGGGTGTTTTATACCTAATTTTAGTCTCAAATGTCTCATATACTGTGATTTCCAAAAAATAAAGTATATGTATTTTAACACTACTACCTTTTTTTACACAGACACAAAGATAAGCCACAGGGATGGAACTGATCCGTCTGTCACTGCAGAAGAAGCCGAGGCTTTGACAGGAAAAAAGGGAAAGGAGATCAAACTTGTAAGTAAAGAAACAGGAAGGACTTTCAGGAAGAGAATAAAACTAAAGCAGGTAAAGTAAAGTTTGATCTGAGCTAGAAAGATAGAAAATAGTTGCATCAATGGTTGAAACAGGATCTGTGTTTCCAAAGAAAGTAAGAAGAGTACAAAAGCTGCTAAAACAACTAACTTTAACTAGCTTACTTTAATCGATGTTGGGATGTTCAGAGGTTCAAGAGAAATGAGATCGAAGAAGCCCAGTTCAGACAGACAGTCAAATGAGGATGAGAGCAAACATCAGAAGAGATTAGAATAACAGAAGAGAGAGATTAACCAGAAATACAGGGGCAACATCTGATAAGAAATATGTGGTCAACAGAAGAATTTGAAATTCTCAAAAGTTTTTATTTTGACAGTGACTAACTTTTGTTGTCCATAAGTCTTGAAATAGAGGGGGTTAACACTGTGGGAGGCTGAAACCAGTCTCAACTACTGCAGACGTATAGAGTATTTTTCAAAGTGAAACTAAAAATTCACCTTTCAAATATTTCTCATAGATACTTATGTTAAATTAAAAGTGAATTTACTCAATTGCAGTTATGTTCAAATGTTGCAAAACAAGACTTGAGTTATGATTATTTTTACATGTTTCATTGTGTGGTATCTTCACTAATATGCCCTGATAAAATCATTTACATCTTCACTTCAATAATAAAATACACTGATTATATACTCTTTATGCCATACATAGTGTAGACATGTTCAAACTTAAAGTAGTGTGTGCAGGTCACTTACAAAAATCATTCCAAGACCAGATCCACAGGGATTTGACCAAGTCCAGAATCAGACCAAATTGATTCACGTAAATTTACACATCAAAACCAAACCAATATTACACGTTTCTTTTTATATTTCCTGTTAATGAATTTACAGCAGTGCTCAAGAGCAAAAGCAAGAACTCAAGAGCAGGAAGGAAGAGATCAAAACGCTTAATAGAGAAGTACACACACACACACACACACACACACACACACAGTAGGCACAGTTAAACACAATCACTGTAAGTGGTGCAGAAGCAAAAAATTTACATTTTAATACATGTTTCATAACAAACATGAGATGTATGGTCCTTACAATCGAACAGTTACTACAATATGTCATATATAACTATCAGTTCAGTCAGTGGTTAAAACCAGTTAAAGTAGTACACTCAGAAAATAAATCAGAGCACTGAGCTGGTGTTTCCAGTATAAATGGGTAGACCGATTAAAGATTTGCTTAAAGTGGACATATTATGCTTTTCACTATTTTCTGTCATATCGAAAATGTTATAACGATGGATTTTGATGTTAAATGTGTCCAAAACTTCAAATAATGGGTAAACATATTTTAGAGAAACCAAATTAAGCTAAAACGATGTCCAAATGTTCTGAACGCTCTGGTTTCAACAATTTTATCTACTCGGCTCAGTGTTACGCTACTCTAAGCTGGCCTTCTATAATTGGTCATCTGCTCCAGGTAGGCAGGACTGGAGTTTTAGATTTAAAAATCTTACATTGTGTGTTAACATTGTAACATGTAGCTACATGCTAACAGAAATAAAATGTGTCGTACTGGCTGCTAGTGTGGTTAAATCCCCCCCCCCCCCCCCCACACACACACACACACACACACACAAACACATTACTACTGAAGCATTTTCTGGTCATACAGTATTTGGTTTAAAAGCGTTTTTTCTGTGATTTTGACTGTAGAAAGTGCTGCTATATTCTATTCGCGTCCACTGCTAACTATAGTAGCTACATGGTTAACGGTAGTAAACAATGTCATCTGTGCTGCCAATGTTGTTAAATTCCGGGTTGCATTACTGCTGAAACATGTCCGATTGGGCAGTGTTTGGTTCAGAAGCATTTATCTGTGATTTTTGACAGTAAAAGTGCTGCTTCGTTCCACTACAATCTAACCTTAGCATACACTATTAAGTAGCTGCATGCTAATGCAAAATAGCTATAATCTTGGCAGCCAAAGCTGATAATTTCTCCCCAAATTCCGGTCGCTCTACTGTCCGGTTCTGTAATATTTGGTTTAGAAGCTTTTATTGGTTTTTCCCTGTACAAAGTCCTGCTATATACTCCGTTGCAGTAGCTCCAGCTTCAGTTAGCTTGTTTTATTAATGTATTTATTAATTTTTCAAATATAAATTAAATATAAATTACTTATACTATTTACACATTAACAATTTTTTTTAAATTTATTTATAAATCAACCACAGCAATTTCTTGGGGGTGCTAAGGGGGTGCTATGGCAATCCTAGGGGTAGCTACAGCACCCCATAGCCCCTCCCTGGTGCCGCCTATGGAGAGTGCCATCTACTGGGCACAATTGGTAATTATCCTGAAATACTGGAATATGTTCAGCTTACTTCCTGTTCATGTGTGGAATAGAACTATGGTTTACACGCTGGTTCAGTGTCTCCTGAAACTTTGGTTATTCTGCAAAAAGAACAAGTTGCTCTAAAGATAATTCTGTTCCCTGTGAGGGCAATAACTATGATTGTTTTCATTGCATATGTTTTGTGTAACAGAAACCGCTCTGACGTGGTTAGGACATTTGCTGTCACAAAGGCACTAGTTAGGAAATTGTTGGCAAGGTAATTTTATTGATGATTATTAGCATATCTTTTCAAGCCAAACATCTCTGGTGTGGTTGTGATGATCAGAAAAGTAATTAAGCTTAGCTATATAATGAAACAGGGTAATGATGTTGAGTGGCGAGTGCTGTTGCATGATTGTGGAACAGTGAAATTTGTGTCTGCCCAGGACTTTTCTAAAACTTCTCACTCCCACCCATACACTGTGCTAAAATGACATATTTAGCTGTCAAAATCCGAAATATTTCCTGGGGGGAGAAATCGTCAGACATCCACTATTTTGGTATTCAGCACCCCTGGTCAAAAATAGGTTCCAGAGCCTAACTGGGCCTTTTTTCGGGAGGAGGGTTTAAAGAGACAGGTGCTGCTACAGAGCGTCTTATACAGAGGGTGAAGTGTTTTTTTTTAACATTAAAGCATGTAAACGAAATTCAAGTTTTATCCTGAAAATGCTATATAATAGTTGCACTTTAATGAAATAAAACATCTCTCTTCTTCTCTCCTCCCTCCCAGTTGAAGAAGCAGCTCCAGGATGAGCAGAAGAAGAAAGAGGAAGCTGAGAAAGCTCTGGAGGAGCTGATGGCCAAAAATATGGAGGTTCATCATTTCACCCAAATAATTTTTTATCTTCTCCATATGACAGTGATTTGTTTCTGTTCAAGCTAACCACGAGAACAAATCTGATACACAAATAACTGAAACTGGACTCAAAGAAGTGAAACAGTAAATCTGTTATTGTCCTGTGAGATAACATATAATACTGATCAGATTTTATTGATGTACAGTAGACCAGAGCAGGATATTATGCACACTAAATAGCACTATGGATAAGAACCTCGGCTCTTGGGTGAAAGTCTTATGTTGTTTGACCGATCCACCACTCCACCCAGCCTCCTTTCATTCTTTCATACTACTCACTACCGTTGTCTCTCTCCATACTACTTAAACTTACAGCACCACGGTCGAGCTGCTGCTCTGCTTGTTAGTCCAAAACAGACGCTAAAGGGTGATTTTTGCATCGTTACTTGAGAGCTACTGAGCAAGCGTCAGTATTTACGGTATTGAGTTGGGAGTGAGAATGGGTTGGACAAAACTGTGTAACTCCTATGTAGGAGATAATATTTCATTATATTTTTTACACAAAACTCACAAATAGAAAGACAACATGTATCTCAGTCAGCAGTTGAACAGTTTTCTGTCAGACTGTCACTTCCTGCAGTAATCTACTGCTGACAGAGAGAAGACTGCATATCTGTTAGCTAGATAATTAGTGTTGGATGACTAATATGTACGTATGTGTTGTCTCTCTTACAGGAACATGCAAGCGGAGTTGAAGTGAGGGAGCATGAAGATTCTGATTACGAGGAGGACAAGACGGGCTCTGTCATTGTTCATGAGGTTGGGCGAAATGGCAACTATATCTATCTCAGAAACACGTTGAGTGAGGTAAGGTTGTTTGTGTGTGTGGAACAATACTTTATAAACCTGTTGTTTACTGCAAAATCAATGTTCTCTTGTTTCCATGTAAATAATGAAATGACATGCAACAATGTATTAACACACTATTTTAACTGTAACATTCACTTGTTGCTCTCTCTTTCTGTCATCCTAACTCTCGTGCCGGATTTTCATCCTGCAGGACCAACAAATGGGAGAATGGAATTTAGAAATGCAGATCAACGACACAGAACCCATCACATACACATTTCCGAAAACATTCAAGCTCAAGGCTGACAAAATCATCACAGTGAGTCTTATTTTATTCCTTACTTTATGTTGTTGCATTTTCATTATTTTATTTTCTTCTTTCTTTCACCTCTGTTGAGTTTCAGTTGAAATAAAAGATATGTATAACAAAAAGATTTAATGATGATATTAAAAATAATGATTGTATTATTGGATATTTCTGCTTGTAAGTCTTTGCATTCTTGCATGTTTGCAGATTGCTGTCCCAGGTTATGGTAGCCTTCAATATCCCACTGATCTTATATGGAGGGAGCTGAAGTCCTGGACCCCCGGAGACAAACTCAAGTTCACCCTCACCAGCAACAAGGGAGAGATCAAATCAACTCAGTTAATAGTCTCTGGAAGATAATAATTAGCCTGCTGTCATACTATGTTTTTACCTTACCTTTCTGTTCCTTTTTACTACAATAATCTCCCATTTAGCTGCTTCGATTAGCAACAGAAAGCACCATGGACAAGAATATCACATTAACACACGTTACACACCAGAAACATCATGACTCAGCTCTTCCTGTAAAAACACAGATTGTAGTGATGCTCTGTCATCATGATATCACATCTCTCTTTAATCTGAAATCAACTAAAGAAGAACGTCATGAATATTAAATCAAACACAATGTTTTTGTTATTGTGTTAAATTCAGCAAGTCATACAAGGTTTTATTTGAAATGTGGTGAACATCTGCATCTTCCTATTTGGACACATTACTGAAAAACACTCTTCATTATGAAGACAAAATATAATTCTAAAATCTCAAATATTGAACGGTTATGAAGACAAACACAAAAACATGTGAGCTAACATAACTCAGGGATTTTATTTTGCATTTTTATCTGAATTGGATATATTAAATCTTCACAGATCTTTGTTATTTCATGTTTTGTTTTGTTTAACTGTAATTGAATGTATATAGGCTAGCCAATGTAGAATTTTTAATAAAGAGATAAAGACAAATACAAGTTTGATTTCAATTCTGTTGAACTCCAAGTATTTAATCGGCAAATACTTTTCTTATTTATCGTCTTTGTTGTGCATGTGTTAATAGACAATTGTTCACTCATGCTGAGTTACATTTATGATCAATATTTGCTTTGAAACACATCAACTTCGAAAATATGTTTTTTAATTGTTCTGTGAAATGCAACTTTACAGTATATTAATGAAGAAGTAATTTTGTGTTTACAGAGTAATAGTGGTACACTCTTTGAGGTTTTGCAAAATCAGATTTGCTGACAAACCAACTTGAACTGAAACTACTTAATCGTTTTATGCACATAAGACAATTGAAAATGAAAAAAAGTAAAAAAGTTTCAGGCTGATGCTGCAAGTTGTGAAAATGAACCACTGTTCTTGTTTTCTCATCAAAAGCTGATCAACAAACTCAAAGTTCAGCAATGATGGTAAAATCATCCAGTCATACAGCAGATGTATGAAATATGTTTTTCCGCTTTTCCCCTGTTTATCATCTCCTGACCCCTGAGATCACTTACAGTTGGCAGAGGTGCTCTGAGCTAAATGCTAAAGTTGTTAGGCTTGCATGCTCTTAATGATAATCCTAACATGCTAGCTGGGGAAAATGTTTACCATTTACAGTTTTGTTAGCATATATTGTTATATTATTACTGTACTATATTGGGACTTGCAGCCTAAACAAAAAGGCAGGTGATGCAGTAACAGCAGATGGTTTAATATTTAGACTGACTCTATTCTTTCCTTGTTCTTCCCAATATACAAGACACAGTTTACCCTTTAAGCTGCTGTTTGTTGTTTCTATAGAGGCTCCTGAACGCCTCTTCTACAGGCGTTCAGGTTCTCATGTGGTTTTTGTCTGAGAAGCTCAAATTATCAGCAGCATCTGTACAGTACAATAAAACACATATTGATTGATTGTGTAGACAAACGAGGGACGACTCGGCAAGTAGCTGTAATGTTAAAAGCTCAGACACAAGCCAACTGCAAAGCCTATCAATCAATCAATTAATCAATCTATGCATTTTTGAAATATCACGTGTGTTTATTTATTTTGTATACTAATATGAATATACATGCATCATTTAACTATTTTTATTGTAAGGTGAACCATCACCTTATCGTGGTGGAGAGGTTTGTGTGTCTCTGTGAACCTGAGGGCTGTGTTGTCTGGAGCTTTGTGCTCCTGGTAGGGTCTCCCAAGGCAAAGTGGTCTCAGGTGAGGGGCCAGACAAAGAATGGTTCAAAAACCCTATGGAAAAACAAGGTAGAGATGGAGTGACCCTGCCCGGAGGAAGCCCGGGGCCCCCGTCTGGAGCCAGGCCCAGACGGCGGGCTCGTCGGCGAGCGCCTGGTGGCCGGGTTTGCCACGGAGCCCGGCCGGGCACAGTTCGAACAAGCTATATTTAATTTTAGACCAGTCTCCGAACTGTAAACTGGAGCTGAGCGTCTGCTTCCTTTAGCACCCGTCACCATTTCATGTTGATAGGAATATGTTTTTCATTCAGGAGATGAAGGCTTGTTCAAAATGTTCACACATTTCTTACTCTCTGCTGCACACTAAATAAACTGACCACAAACCAAATGATACAGAAACAAAAGCAGCACACATTCATTGCAAAAAGCATTTCATATAGAAAATGTACACATATTTGTAGATCCTTTAAAAAAGTAAAAAAAGATAAGCTAAAACTGATTTTCTTACATGGTAATGTCATGTAAGAAATCAAGCATTTTAAAATAGTTAAACACATAAAGGTATTCTTCTCATCCGATATCTCGAGTAAGCAATGGAGCATGAATCAATTCATCTGTAGTTTTATATTTATGGCCGTTCCCTGACGTACTATAGTCATAATTAAGTTTATCTTTTAGACTTTTGGTGGCTTTAAGTTACATACAGTATATTGACTTTTTTTCCCTCGGAGTACTTTACCCAAAGTCTACTCCCTTCTTTCTGTGTATTTTATTAACCTGGATCTCTATTGGCTCCAGCAGTCTCTCAGTGTTGAGCAGCTGTCTCTCATTATCTCTCTTTGTCTGGTCCAGTTTCCACTGGGCTCGCAGTAGATCTTCTTTTCGTCTTAGTAGTTCCTCCGGTTTGTCAAACGTCGCCTCTCGCTCTGTTATTTCCTTCTCCACAGCCTGGAGATTCTGCTTGTTTACTTCCCGCTCCCCCTCCACCTCCTCCAGGACCTCTTTGAGTCGACCCCTCTGGTTCTCCAGTTCATTCTTCACCTCCATCAGTGTGCTGACCACATCTTCTCGGTCTTCCTCTGTCTTCTGCGACTCCTTTTGAAGCTGTGTGTTTTTTCCTGCTTTCTCACCTTCTAAATAACAGAAACAATGTCCGTAAGGGTTAAGCAAATAGTAATTCATATCACAATTATTTGATCTGATAGAATATGGCTTGTGACATTAGATATATACAACAAATGAGACAAATCTGAATCTGAAAAAATTTGACAAAATGGAAAATTCTCTCGACAAAATCATTATTATTAATTATTATTATAAGTATTAATTAAAGATTTAAAAAAAGAAAAACAATCAAACTTAAATATATAAACTTTTCCATCAAAATAAATTAACATCATCCTCTCAAAACAATGAAAACAGCAGATTTTGTTTTAACTTAGCTGCACATACCGGTACATGCCAACAAGAAGATAAAGTGGACATGTAAAATGGAATTTCCACACCAGGGTTATTATAGTGCTACAAAACAGATCAAGTGATCACTAAATCAAAAGGTTTTGAGGTTTGGAATATGGTCATAACAAACTAACAGGAGGCCTACCAATGACATCAAATTAAAAGGTATAAATAAGAACAAAGAAACTCAAAGAAACTCAAACTTTTCTCTCAAATAACAGGCATATCATTGAACACAATGTTGCTCACCTTCTTCACTGGGACAGGGAGGGGCACAGTTAGAGGGAGACTGGGGTCCTGCAGTTGGTAAGTCTGCTAAAAGGGGCAGGGACAATGATTTAATATGAATATCTTGCTAAATGTTTCCTTGCACTGATTAAATGGTGATTAAATGTAGGCTAACACTAGTCTGTAGCTAGCTAGCTTATTTAACTATGGACATTAAGCCAACAGGTTAATACCACTCACAGACTATAGGCTACCCCCCTTTCTTGGTGAAAAACTGGGTTACAGTTTGACACCCTTTCCTTTGTCTTTCCTCTCTCTCTTTTCGCTCTTTCCTTTTTTGAAAACCAGATTTTGATTTAACGTTACTTGGCAACATTGTGGTCACTGTATTTCTGGCGCGTTTACTGACTGCAACTAAACACCGTCACTGAATGCGCTATATCATATATAATATCATATATAATAAAAAGGTGATAGATAAATAGAACTGTGACTTATGTTTCCATCTGTAAAAGTAACAGTGAGTTGGTGTTTCACAGTAAAATATGTTATTGCTGTAACCATCAACATGCTGTGACTTACGTTTACATATACACACAACAGCAAGGACTACTAGAACACCAACAATCAGGCCAGCAGAGCCACACACCGCAGCCATGGGAATACATTCAGAAGTAAATCCTGCTGAGGAGGCAGCACCTGAGAGTGAGAGCGAGCAGACATTAAACTCATTTGACAGGATCAACACTCATTAAATCCATTTGAAATGTATCTGAATAATGAATGCTCAGAACATGAAACCTTTTGACTTAGGTTTCTACCAGTGGTTATTTAAAAAAAAAGACGTTACGATAGACAAAGAAAACTAAAGTTTTACTGATGTGTTTTAGTTTTATGGCTGGTACAACAATGTAGAGACAAAAACAGTTAACTAAAGTACTCACTTTTCATCAGATCAGGTGGCACAGGAGGCATATTGGATTTCTGAAAATGTATGCATTTAGATATAAAAAAAGGAATAGATCATATGGACAGGAAAAGCAAAAAATCTAAATAATCACAATTATATTGTTTGTTAACCAACGTTGAATCTTAACCTTACATTATTGCATTTTATATTTTTTTTATGCAACAAAGCCGGACAAAATAACTGCGATTGAGGTAATATATGTATATCCAGGTGTGATGGCAATCCAGATTTTAATTTACAAAAAAGCAATGATGAATGTTTAATAGTTAAAAGAAAACAGCAAAAATGAATGTTAAAATAGCATACCTGTCTCATCTCCTCCAGTCCTCTGGCCTGTTCCTGTAGTCTGGTAACCACCTGAGCCATCTTTTCCTGTTCTTCCTGTAGTCTGGTAACCACCTGAGCCATCTTTTCCTGTTCTTCCTGTAGTCTGGTAACCACCTGAGCCATCTTTTCCTGTTCTTCCTGTAGTCTGGTAACCACCTGAGCCATCTTTTCCTGTTCTTCCTGTAGTCTGGTAACCACCTGAGCCATCTTTTCCTGTTCTTCCTGTAGTCTGGTAACCACCTGAGCCATCTTTTCCTGTTCTTCCTGTAGTCTGGTAACCACCTGTGCCATATTTTCCTGTTCTTTCTGTGGTCTGGTAACCACCTGTGCCATATTTTCCTGTTCTTCTGTCTTCCTCTTTTGTAATTCATTTTCACACAATACAATTTTCTTCTGCAACTCAGCGTTGTCCTCTGTTGTGGAAAAAAAATAACTATGAACAACATAGAAACAATGAAACCAAATAAAGTGTCATTAAATGGCCAACAATATTTCCTTAAAGTAGAGCCTGATAGCATTTCATACCAAGAGGAGGTATTTAAAAAAAACATATTGAATGATTTGAATTAATTATGTGATGGAAGTAAAATCACTGACATAGGGCCCTATTTTAATGATCTAAGCGCACAGCGTGAAGCGCCTGGTGCAGGAGCGTTTAGGGCCTGTACAAATCCACTTTTGCTAGAGTAACGGTGGAAAAAAGGGTCAGTGCGCCAGGCACATAGTTGAAAAGGGTATATTGATAATATCACATGCATAAATAACTCTGGATGCATAGCACACAGCCTGCATGTGAGCACACTCTAAATTTTAATTTAGTTTTTGTATCAATCAATTAGCTCTATCCATGAATTATAACAATGGATATTTATATCCAACAAATAAATCTTAACCCTTGTATGGTGTTGGGGTCTGTGGGACCTGTTTTCAATGTTTGCTAAATTAAAAATTATGCTATTCATTATTTTTTCTAACTCAAACTCATTGGCCTTGGCTCATTTTCTGTGAGGAACATAACAAATAAGTTATTTTCAATGACGGCACAAGGTACACCCTCCCCACACATAACTATTACATATGAGGTGTTCGGGTCTACTGGACCCGAGTGTAATAATTGTAGGTGCTATGAAACATAACCAACTGGGCCTGCTGTGTGTGTGTGTGTGTGTGTGTGTGTGTGTGTGTGGGTGTGTCTGAGTGTAGGTGTCTGTGTGTATGAATGTTGTCTTTCTGCACCTGCTATTCCGACACAAAGTTACAACAATGTAGAGACAAAAACAATTAACTAAAGTACTCACTTTTCATCTGATCATGTAGCACAGAAGGCTTACTGGATTTCTGAAAATGTATGCATTTACATGTAAAAAAATAAAGGAATAGATCATATGGACAAGAAAAGCAAAAAATCGACATAATCACAATTATATTGATTGTTAACCAACGTTGAATCTTAACCTTACTTTATTTCATTTTATATCTTTGTATGCTACGAAGCCACACAAAATAACTGCGATTGAGGTAATACATGTATATCCACGTGTGATGGCAATCCTGATTTTAATTTACAAATAAGCAATGATGAATGTTTAATAGTTAAAAGAAAACAACAAAAATGAATGTTAAAATAGCATACCTGTCTCATCTCCTCCAGTCCTCTGGCCTGTTCCTGTAGTGTTTTATCCACCTGTGCCATCTTATCCTGTTCTGCTGTCTTTCTCTTTTGTAATTCATTTTCACGCAATACAATTTTCTTCTGCAGCTTAGCTTTGTCCCCTGTTGTGGAAAAAAAGAATTATGAACAACATAAAGTGTCATTAAATGGCCAACAATATTTCCTTAAAGTAGAGCTTGATAGCATTTCATACCAAGAGGAGATATTTAAAAAAACATATTGTATGTTTTGAATTAATTATGTGATGGAAGTAAAATCACTGATATAGGGCCCTATTTTAAAGATTTTTTTTTTTTATTTAGGGCGTGTAAAAATCCACTTTTGCTATTTAGATGGTGGAAAAAAGGGTCAGTGGGCCAGGCGCATGGTTCAAAAGGGTATATTAATAATATCACATGGATAAAGTACTCTGGATGCATAGCACACAGCCTGCATGTGAGCACACTCTAAATTTTAATTTAGTTTTCGTATCAATCAATTAGGTCTATCAATGAATTATAACAATGGATATTTATATCCAACAAATAAATCTATTTAACCCTTGTATGGTGTTGGGGTCTGTGGGACCCGTTTTCAATGTTTGCTAAATTAAAAATTATGCTATTTATTATGTCTTCTAACTCAAACTCAATGGCCTTGGCTCATTTTCTGTGAGGAACATAACAAATAAGTTATTTTCAATGACTGCACGAGGTACACCCTCCCCACACATAACTATTACATATGAGGTGTTCGGGTCTACTGGACCCGAGTGTAATAATTGTAGGTGCTATGAAACATAACCAACTGGGCCTGCTGTGTGTGTGTGTGTGTGTGTGTGTGTGTGTGTGTGTGTGTGTGTGTGTGTGTGTGTGGGAGTGTCTGAGTGTAGGTGTCTGTGTGTATGATTGTTGTCTTTCTGCACTTGCTATTCCAACACAAAGTTACAACAATGCAGAGACAAAAACAATTAACTAAAGTACTCACTTTTTATCACATGTAGCACAGAAGGCTTACTGGATTTCTGAAAATGTATGCATTTACATGTAAAAAAATAAAGGAATAGATCATATGGACAGGAAAAGCAAAACATCTAAATAATCACAATTATATTGTTTGTTAACCAACGTTGAATCTTAACCTTACTTTATTTCATTTTATATCTTTTTATGCAACAAAGCCACACAAAACAACTCTGATTGAGGTAATACATGTACAGTATATCCACGTGTGATGGCAATCCTGATTTTAATTTACAAAGAAGTGATGATGAATGTTTAATAGTTAAAAGAAAACAACAAAAATGAATGTTAAAATAGCATACCTGTCTCATCTCCTCCAGTCCTCTGGCCTGTTCCTGTAGTCTGGTAACCACCTGTGCCATCTTTTCTTGTTCTTCTGTCTTCCTCTTTTGTAATTCATTTTCACGCAATACAGTTTTCTTCTGCAGCTCACCATTGTCCCCTATTGCTGAAAAAAATGACTATGAACAACATAGAAACTTGAAAATTGTTACATTTCAAGCACCGTCGTTCACCTTTTCTGATTAAGTTCTAAGAAATAAGCACCAATAATTATCAAAAATCTTGTTTCTATTTTTTATCTTTTTTATAATTGAATCTCCTTGTTTTCTCACAAAAAACGAAAATGATCAAACAAAAATATGAACACTATACAAGGGATAATGCTTCCAAACAGGATTTTGTTTTGATGTTCTACCTTTGTTAGGAGCACGTCGATCTCACAATCACTTGCAATCACTTCAAAACACTTACTTTGGAGGGCACATGTGCACGCAACGACCGGCAGCATAGTAGTGTGAGGATTGTTTATTTGTTTGTTTTGTACCTAATTGTTTAAGTTATCTAAGTGTTCGGATCGCAGTTATTAACGTATATCCACAACTTCCACTCACGATCAACTTTCCAGTGATCGATTTCCATGACCGGTCAAAATAAAATGGACAGTGGGATGTATAATGCTGATAGTGTTGTGGGAAACTTTCCACCTGGCGGAGGCCTGCTGCGGCTCCTCTCAGTCTCGAATTTTATTCAGTTGGGACCATCTGTTGAAGTTCGATCAACCAGCGAACTCTAGGCCACCTCCAGATCTAATCTTTCCAAATATTGCCGACATCAAATGGCAGTATGGAAAGAAGGGGAGCTCTACCAACGCACCTCGCCGGAGAACAAGGAAGCGGGGTAGGAGAGGTGGATTACGCGAGCGAGCAAGGCGGCCCCTGTCGCGTGTTCCTCTGCCCTCTATCATCCTTGCTAACATGCAGTCCCTCCGAAACAAGTCGGATGTACTGAAAGCCCATGTCCAGTATCAACATGAATTCAAAGAAGCTTGAATCCTGGCTCTGACAGAAACCTGGCTGGGAGAAGCTGATTTGGACCCTGGCATTGCATTGGATGGGTTCAGTGCTCCTTTTTGCATGGACCGGGTTGCAGCGAGCACTGGAAAGTCACAAGGGGGCAGGGTGTAACTGTACATAAATGAGCGCTGGTGTAAAACCACACTAGTGAGTGAAAAACTGTGTACAAAAGACATTGAACTGATCTCAGTCTCCTTGCGCCCATTCTATTTGCCCAGAGAATTCCTGCAGATTTTTGAAACTGTTGTTTATATTCACCCAAAAGCCAATGAAAGCACTGCCCTAGAATTAATCCATAGCACTGTCCAGAAACTACAGACAATATCCCCAGAATTTTAGGTGACTTCAATCACTGTCACTTGGACAACATTTTTAAATGTTTTTATAAATACGTGTCCTGCCCAACTAGAAATGGGAAGATTCTTGATAAGTGTTATGGCTCTATTAAATGCGCCTATAAATCTGTCCCTCTCCCTCCCCTGGGCTCTGCCGATCACAACTGTGTGCATCTTATACCAGTGTACCGCACTTGCTTACAGAGGGGGAAAGTAGATACCAGGCAAGTGAAGGACTGGTCTGAGGAGGCTACGGTGGCCCTGCAAGGCTGCCTGGACTGCACCTTATGGGAGGAGTTTGTCCAATCTTCACGGGACATAGATGAACTGACTGAAGTGGTCAGCTCATGGGTTGCATATTGTGAGGAGTTGTCAAATTATACCCAAATAACAAGCCATGGGTGAGAAAACAACTTAAAGACTTGAAACAAAAAGAAGAAAAAGCTAGCATTTAGACAAAATAATTTTCAGGAGTTACACAGCATTCAAAAGGAGATTAAACTTGAAATTAAAAGGGCTAAATGGGACTATAAACTCAAACTGGAACACAAACTCAGTAGTAACCTCTTAGGCTCAGCATGGGACAGTATTAAAACAATGGTGGGTCTGATTTGCTGATTTGCAAAAATCAGCCGGCCAAAGATTTTAAATGATTACAGACCCATAGCCCTAATGACACTTGTGATGAAGTCCTTTGAAAAGCTAATATTTAAGTATTTAGGATCCTTTTTTGATGATAAGTTGTGCTTAAGTTGTCGAGCCAAATACTAGTTTGCTTTGCAAGAAAGGCCAGCAGCGCCTGTATTGCCTTAGAAAGCTGGCCAAGTTTAATGTAGACAAGACCCTGTTGACCCTTTTCTATAGGTCCTTTGTTGAGTCAGTTGTAACCTTCTCTTTAATCTGCTGGTATGGAACCATTAGTGTAAAACAAAAAAACTCCCTCTCCAGGTTAATTAAGGTGAGCAGCTGTATCACAGGTTCTAGACAAAAAGGCCTGGAGGAACTCTATCAGAAGCAGATGCTAAAAAGGGTTGAATCTATCCTGTCAGATAGTTCCCTTACGGGCTGAATTTCAGATGTTGCCATCCGGATCACGCTTTATACTTCCAAAACTCAGAACCAATAGATATAAGCACTCCTTTGTACCTGCAGCCATTCTACTTTTTAATTCTATAAAGAACCATAGATAACTTGATTTATTATTATTTATTTTTTTTATTTGCCTGCAAGGTAGGCAATCTCTGTATTGTATTTTGTGTATGATTGTGTGTGATTTTATTATTGCTGCATAACAAATTGCCCCACTGGGGGACAAAGTAAGTAAAGTAACTTGAACTTGAATCATTTTTTTCTCCCCATTTTTCCGTTTCATGATTGGTCATCGAGGGCCCTTTTACAAGGCTGCTATTCATTGATTGATTAACGTGGACCTCATTAAGACAAATATGGGATGACCTTGGGAGGAGCGTGAGGCTCTTGCACGACCACATATTTATAGAAGAGTGTGTACCGGTGTGCACCGCAAGGTGTTATCAATCAGAATTTTGTTCTTGCATACGGAGATTCAGACTTTTTGGTGGCTGAAATCTTTCAGAATAGAATCTACGCCGAGTTTTACAAATGAGGCTCCAGGTTTTTTTAGCCTGGGAAAACCCTTACGGACTTCCGGTCAAGTCAGTCTGGCAAAGAGCCCATTCAAACCCAATTCCAATGTCCCCAAAATCGAGGCACCAATCACAACCGTCGAGGTGGGCATTACACAATGACTATAGCGCAGCGAGAGCAAACAGCTTTTTGTTTACATTCAACATGACAGCCACCGAAGCAAGTGGTACGTCACCCGGATCGTTGGTCTGATTGGTTGAAGGACTATCCAATTGTGCCCAGAGGCATTTGAGCGGCGTCTGTTGGTGACCCCCCTTTGGAAATGAGCTCAGTTACAACTGAGAAGGGTCTGGTGTTAACCAGGCTAAGGTTTTTGTTGGTCAATAGCGCAATCGCTTTCTGCTGCCTCAAGATAGAAATACGGCAAGAATGCACCTGAACACACCTCCCTGTAAGACCAGCACACCCATGGGCAAACAGATGGGCATTTGCTACTTAAACAACGTGGGCGCTGAACAGTCTTAAACTAGAAAAGACACTTGTGTCGGGTTTTGCGCTGAGCTGCGCCGGGTGCAAGATATGGCCCATAGTCTTTTATCTGTTTTTAACACCTACACTTTCCACTACAGAAAATACTATTTCACGTATTAAAAAGTAACAGTGAGTTGGTGTTTCACAGTAAAATATGTTATTGCTGTAACCATCAACATGCTGTGACTTACGTTTACATTCATACGTGACAGCAAGGAGTGCTAGAACACCAACAACTAGGACAGTAGAGCCACACGATGCAGCCATGGGAAGACAGTCAGAAGTAAATCTGGATTGGCCCAATTTAGATGGAGTATCATCTGCTGAGGAAGCAGCACCTGAGAGTGAGAGAGAGCGGACATATTAACTCATTTGGCAGGATCAACACTCATTAAATCAATTTGAAATGTATCGGAATAATGAATCCTCAGAACATGAAACCTTTTGACTTAGGTTTCTACCAGTAGTTGTTTAAAAAAAAGGCATTATGGTAGACAAAGAAAACTAAAGTTCTACTGATGTGCGTGTTACTCCTAATTTCCACCGGTTGCAGAACAGCTGCAGAACGGCTCTGCTGCGTGCTCCGCCGTCCGTCAATACCCATCAGGTCCGGATTTGTTGTGGAACGGCTGCGGCCATGACCCACGAGATCTCGCGATCTTTGTAATGATAACTTGACATTAATCAGGATGACATTACCAGAGGATGTCTTTGTCGTGACAACTTGACATAATGTCATATTGTTTAATGTCACGTTGTCTTAATAAGGACACTGCAAAGAAAAGTTGTCATGACAAATACATCTTCTGGTAATGTCATCGTAGTTAATGTCAAGTTGTCATAATCAAGACAACCCAGACAATGTCAACTTGTCATGACATAAACTGACTGACACTTAATGACAGAAGTCATGACTTGTTAGTAATGACTCGGTCATGACAGTGTCATGTCATAGTTATGACAATGTCATGTCACGATTATGTCGATACCTTCAAGTAAAGTGTTACCATTTATTTTCTGTAAACAAGCAACATGTTAAAAAAGGAAAAGATCATATGGACAAGAAAAGCAAAAAATAAAAATAGTCACAATTATATTGTTTGTTAACCAGTCAATAATAAAGTTGAATCTTAACCTTACTTTATTGCGTTTGTATCTTTTTATTCAACAAAGCCACACAAAATAATTGACGTAATACATGTATATCCACGTGTGATGGCAACCCCGATTTTAATTCACAAATAAAAAATGATGAATATTAATAGTTAAAAGAAAACAACAAAAATGAAATGTGAAATAGCATACCTGTCGTGTGTGTCCACAACTCAGCTCCACTCAGAGTGCAGTGATTAAAGTCCTCAAATAAAATGATTTGTCCTTTTGGTTGACTGTTAGCATGCACATATGAGAGCAGAACATAGTTAGAGTTTGGTGTCTACACTCTGACCTAATCACTCCCCACATAAATGTTTCCATTCGCAACGTCTTATCATGGGGCAGGAGATGTCACGGGACATGTAAACACTGACAATTTTTAAGTCTCAAGTTTAACTTGTGTGCTTATCACCAGCTGCATGATAGGCGAGTTGCAGTCATATAAAATGTTAGCCTACAGGTGTAAATAAAGGTCATTGGGACCATAAAAACAGAGCAGTTACTTCAGGTATCTTTGTAATGTTAACAGCCCAGAAGTAAAGTATCTGAATGGCTGCAGAGGGCAGAGTTCATCATTGGTTTTGCTTCATATACAAAACAATCATGGGCAAGACACCTCTCTATCTGTCATTTTTTTGCCATGTTGCTTATAACACCCATTTTACAAGATCAAGTAATTTTATTAAGTTTAGTACCCCCCCACTTCTACTACCTTTGGACGCAATGCTTTCCGCTTTGCAGCAATACATGATTGGAACACACTACAAAATACTCTGAAACTTATGTCTCTAATCCATATTTCCACCTTTAAGCTTAACCTACAAAGCAATATAGTCGATTCCTGTTCTTGTTGATAAACATAAATCATTTTTACACACATATACTTAAGCATTTTATTTTTATTTTTTTCTTTGCTTGTTCTGTGTGTTATGTGTATGACATGTATATGTATAGTTGTGGAGTATGTTACCATTTATTTCTGTAGCCTCTTGGCCAGGTCATGTTTGTAAATGAGAAGTTGTTCTCAAACAGTTTACCTGGATAAATAAAGGTTTAAAAAAAAAAAAAAAAAGGTATACTACTACTATACTACTTTTACATGTTTATTTCAGTCAGAGAACTCACTTTTCAAATGTTTTTAACAACAGCAGAACATTGTAAGAGTTTGGTGTATAGACTCTGACCTAATCACTCCCCACAGATATGTTTCCATTAGCAACGTCCTATCATTGGGCAGGAGATGTCACGGGACATGTAGACAATGACTGGATTATCTTGTTATCAGGAAACAGACTGAGCTGAACATTAACAGTTGTTTGGTTTGTTAATGTTTGTTAAGTTTTTGTGTGCTTATCACCAGCTGCATGATAGGCGAGTTGCAGTCGTATAACAATTCAGCCTACAGGTGTACTTAAAGGCCATTGGGACCATAAAAACAGAGCAGTTACTTCCGGTATCTTTGTAATGTTTAGAAGCCCAGTCATGCAGGATGGAGGATACATCCTATGTTATGTGTTACAAACCCTCCCATTTCTGCCTGCTGTTGGCCTCTTTGGCTTTATTGGCTGAGCTGGCAGTTTGGGAGGGCTCGTTAGTTGATTGGTGGACACCTGGGTAGGCCTCAACCAAGACTATTTATACAAGTCTTGTTTGATTGTTCTGTTTCTGCATTCTCCTTCTCCTAGGCTCCACATCTCCTGGTTTGGGTTTGTTTTGTTACTTTTGTTGCAGTTGTAATTTGCTTACATATCTTTCACTCACACATAAACTGCACACACTACTGATAATACTGATTTCATATCTGTTTTGATTCTTTTGTTAATAGTAGTTTGTTTATGTTGCAATAAACACTTGATTGGCATTTTAACCTGTTTGGTCTCCCCTCTTTTGTCCCATGCATTGAGTCGGTTTGTGACAAGTGGGGGCTTGTCTTAAAGGGTTAGGAGTGAATTAGTTTAGGTCTAATTTAGCCTAAAATTGTAAATTGGCCTAGGGTAACTTTGTTGGTTGTTTTGAGGGGAAATCTAGGTTTTTAGTGCCAATTAGCTTTGTTTAGTGGAAGTTTGTAGGAGCTGTGTATTGATCTCTTGGAGGTGTATCTTTGATTGGGGCTTCAAGGTGGGATTAATCAGGAGTGTTTGGTGGTTTGTGCCTCTTCCCCTGTTAGGCTTGGCAGCGAGTACTCCTATAGTACTCGTGGTGTTGCTTTAGGTGGCGGTGAAGGTGGGTAGAGCCATTAGCTCAGGAGCATCTCCGTGGCTGTGAGAGGGTCGCCAGTTTTCTGGTTGCTTTTTTCACACCACTGGTTTAGAGTGCATAAGTACCCCCCACCATTAACTGCACGAAGACTAGGGGTGAGTTAGTTAGCTAGCTTAAATGGTTGTGATCAGTTAGGTAGGGGTGAGGCTCCTGTTTTTTGTAGGGTTTTTCTCCCTTGTTGGTTTTTGTCCCAATCAAGGTTTGTTTGGCTGGTGAGAATGACTTCTCTCATAAATAATTTTGTTCAAAATGTCATATAATAAAAAATAAGTGGAGCAGTGTGATTGAGCTAGTTTATTTTGTATACTTATTTATTTTTCTTGCTTTAAAATGCTATTGTTTGCTGTGGTTTTCCTATTGTTTGGTGTGGTTTTCCTGTTGTTTGCTGTGGTTTTCATATATTGTTGCTGTGATTTTCTTATATTGTTTGCTGTGGTTTTACGTTATATGTGCTGTGGACTATTTATTTTCCTCTCTCTCACAATCCTGCTGACAACGCCACTAATGTATGGCATTTGACTCATTGAAGACTGCTCTGGTGAGTGCCCCTATCTTAGCATATGCAGACTTCTCAAAACCCTTCCATCTTTACACTGACGCCAGCCTGGGGGGGTTGGGGGCTGTGTTGGCACAGCTACAGGATGGTAGAGAGAGAGAGTTGTAGCTTACGCCAGCAGGAGCCTAAATCCCAACGAGAGGAACAATCAAAACTACAGTTCTTTTAAACTGGAGTTTTTAGCCCTTAAATGGGCTGTGACTGAAAAGTTTAAAGACTTCTGTGGGGGAATAAATTCCTGGCCTTTACGGACAATAACCCTCTCGTCCACCTGAATACAGCACACTTGGGGGCTACAGAACAGCGGTGGGCAACACAACTGGCGAATTTTGATTTTGAGCTTAAGTATCGCCCTGGTGCTTCCAATCGTAATGCTGATGTTTTGTCCAGGTTACCACAGGAAATGGGATCTGACCAGCAGGCCCAAGTGGGGACAGCCGTGGTGGAGTCAGAGGCCAGCACAGAAGCCAAAGACAATTGGAAGGATCGGCAAGAGAGAGACCAGACGGTGGCCCAAATGAAAGGTTGGGTGGATGGAAATCTCTTTCCGGGAGCTGAGGAGAGGAAAGTGTGCCTGCCTGCAACAAAACGCCTTCTAAGGGAATGAAGAAGACTACACACGGAAGGCCCAAGAGCGCCATACAGGGTTGAGCCTCCACCAGATCGTGGTTCCTACAGACAGGACTCATAAGTTGTGGGAGAAGTATCACAACGCCTCAGGCCATATGGGGATAGCCAAGATCGAGGGCTTGCTAAGAAAAGCCTTCTACTGGCCCAGGATGGGTGCTGACTTGCAAGAATGGGCATCTAAATGTCCAACTTGCACCCAACAGAAAAGAGGACCAGAGGTAAGGGCACCTTTGGTGCCTATTCTTACATCATATCCTTTGGAAACTGTTTCAATCGACTATTTGTCGCTTGGTAGGCATGGTGACACTTATCCTTATCTGTTGGTAATAACTGATCTGTTCTCAAAGTACGGATGGGCTGTCCCTACAAAGGACAAGACAGCAGCCACTACGACACGTGCCCTTTGGCGACACCTCATTCAGCCATGGGGTTGTCCAGAACGAATCCTCTCAGATCAAGGAGCAGCCTTTGAGTCAACCATGATGGCACAGCCGTGCCGTCTGTATGGGTGTACCAAAATCCGAACTACACCCTACAGACCCCAAGGAAATGGGGCCTGTGAAAGGTTTAACAAGACAACTTCCGTTGCAGAGAACAAGGGAAGTTGGTACCTCACTGGCAGCCCCAACTTTGTGTTTATTGACCAACTACGCCCAGGCCTGCCAGTTTTTCAGATAAAGCCTGAAGGAAAGGAAGGCCCCATCAAGACAATCAATCGGAATCACCTAAGGCCTTGCTTTTTCAACCCCCCTGAGGAGCCTCAACAAGCCCCAGAGACTGAAACGGTGAACCCCAATATTTCAAATGCCTTGTATCCTGGGCCTTTGTTGTTACCTCTGACCTTTGTGCCCATAGCATATGACCCTTCTGCAGTTTCAGTGGACGATGACCCAGTAGCCCCTATTGTGAGACTTGAGCCAGGAGATGTATCACCGCTGCGTAAGTCCCAGAGACAAAATAGGGGTAGGCCTCCAGACAGGTATGGACACTAAGACTTTGTCGGGACGACAATTGTTAAAGGGAGGAGTGTCATATAATATAAAATAAGTGGAGCAGTGTGATTGAGCTAGTTTATTTTGTATACTTATTTATTTTTCTTGCTTTAAAATGCTATTGTTTGCTGTGGTTTTCCTATTGTTTGCTGTGGTTTCCATATATTGTTGCTGTGATTTTCTTATATTGTTTGCTGTGGTTTTACGTTATATGTGCTGTGGACTATTTATTTTACTCTCTCTCTCACAACCTGCAACAATAGACACTAATTGACACACCTGTAGAACCCTGTTCATCAGCTCTGATTTGCCAGCTGATCAGACCACTCCCAATAAAAGGAAGCTAGATTTCTTACCAAGAGGTGCTGGACGGATGGACGTGCTGTACGCTATACGGAGTAGCAGCGGATCGGATTGCTGAGCTTCTGTTCTCTCGGAGTCACTGCTGGCTGGATTTCTTGTGCCCTGCTGGAGCCGATCCCTAGACTCTGCAATGTCAACGCTCGCAAAACTCAGATTGAAGGGAAGTGGTCCTTGTTATCCCGCACTGATACATGTTTAGCTTGTTTTGGCATTTGAGCTCGAGCCGTTAGCAGATGTCAATTTCTGTGAAGGTGCCAGATCCAGCAGCTGACGGCAGAGCAGCGGAGGCGCAATATTGTTGACTGGCCTACATGAAGTGTATAAAAGGAAAGTCGTCACTTTTATCACCTGACACTGTTTTGAAGTAGCCGGACAAGGACCGGGCTGCGATTGATTATATTATTTCCTTACTGACAGAAGCAGAGCGGCACCCCGGAATTCCTGGTCCCGGACTTCTGGTGGGAGCGAGACATTCTGTGCCGGTGGCAGAGGAAAACCTGAACTGAACTTGGATAGGCTTTTACCCTGGGACAGAGCATTGAATCATTCCTTGGGTTTAATTGTCTCCTGGGTTTTATTTGAGCTGTTATTTTAATGTTTAAACTTAACTTAATAATAATAGACTATTTTTTATATGTATGTATGTATGTATGTAGAGAGCAGGCAAGTGTTTATAAACTTCTGGTGTACTTACAAACTTTCCAATCCATTGTTTTATGAGTACATAACCTATTTGTACTATTGTAGAAGTTTGGTATCATTTTGGGCATTATTAGTGGGGTCATTTACGAGATACAAACGTGGGTCCATTAACCCCTCCGCTAAGCTATTAAGCTTATAACGCTGCTACGCTAACTCTCCCAATGCTAGACCCAGCTGAAAAAAGCTTCTGGGGGGGTGTTTGGCTGGAGGTCATGGTGCAAAGGACCCTAGGGTGAAATTACTCCGAACCATCACTTTAACCTGCAAGTGTCATTATGTTGACAAGTTGTGAGTGACAATGTGCTGATCCATTGAGATGTGGCAGCTGAATAGGGGGACAATGTGAGTTTTTGTCCACCCACTTCCGGGTGTTATGGTAACTATTAACCAGCCGTGCTGCAGGTCAGGTGCATGCTTCAAAGTGCATTGGGAGAGTTCCAAATGCAGGAATTCATAATTTATTTATCTATTCCTTTCCAGGTCAGTCTCAGTTAATTGGTCCTTCTCAGCCAATAGTAGCAACAGTTGGTGATGACGTCATTTTACCATGTAGCCTGGAAACGACGGAGGATGTTGCTGCCAAGACTTTGGAGTGGACGAGATCTGACTTGAATCCTATATTTGTCCTTGTGCGGCGTGGTGGTCAGGACTTCATACAAACTAAACATCCATCTTTCATAGGACGGACATGGCTGTTTCCTGATGAGCTGAAACACGGAAACATTTCACTGAAACTGTCCAAAGTGAAACCTTCTGATGAGGGGAGATACAAATGCTACATTCCAAAGCTGAATACAGAGTATTTTGTTGATCTTGTTGTTGGTGAGTTGACACATACAGTATTTACATAAGGCTGATAAGTGTAGACTAAGATAAAAAGCACAACCACAGACATCATTTTATTGCCGACTACTGATTAAATCTTTCCTTTTTGCTCAGCATCAGGTGCCGTTTCCTTGCCTGTCCTGAGTTTAGCAGGAATTGATGAAGCCACCAGAGGAGTGGTTCTACAGTGTGAGTCTAAAGGCTGGTATCCAGAACCTGAGGTGTTGTGGCTGGACGGTGAGGGAAACCTCCTCTCTGCTGGACCTACAGAGACAGTCAGAGGTCCTGATGATCTCTATACTGTCAGCAGCAGAGTGACTGTGGAGAAGAGACCCAGCAACAGCTTCACCTGTAGAGTCCAGCAGAAGAACACCAACCAGACCAGAGAGACAGAAATCCATGTTACAGGTAAATATGATTTAATAGATGACAGCTATGGTCCAGTTTAAAATAAAAATTATTTTATTCCAGCAGCTCATAATGACCAAGAATTACATTTCTTGTTATGTAACCAACTCTCATGGCTATCATTAGAGTACACAAGCGTGAGGTGACAAAGTATAAGAGCGCCAAATTCTGCATAGAGATGGGTCAACAAACAAAGGACCTTTTTTTAAAGTCAATTTTCATTTTAAAATTAACCAAGTTTTACGGACCTAAGTCTGTGATGCTACACTGTCACGATATGGCCTCACTGTAGTAGTTTTAAGTGGTATATTTTAAGGCAGTGACAGACCAACCCAATAATCGGCCGTCTGACAGTCTGGCGAGGTCGGTGACTCAAGTCTGTTTGGTGTGTTCTGTGCCGTCATCCGTCCAAGGATCTGTCGGCCTTCAATTTGGCCGATTTGACATGTTGCATCGGAGGGCGGGCAGTCGGACTCCATGAACAATCTGATTGGTGGAGTGTTAACCCGAAATGACGAGTGGGCTGAGCGTGGCTAAGCCTCTCAAAATCTGACAAATCTTTTGAACTGACCTTTGTCGATCTGAAATGAAGACAGATTCAGCAACTGTACGGCCTATTTCTCGTTCAAAATGATTTCAGAAACACATTTCCGTGAACTATTTTAGTAAAATATGAGATCATATTCTGAACAAGCCGTTATGACGGTCTGTCTTTGAGTTTCCGGAGAAACCAGACCCACGTGGCGCGTTCGTCCAATCAGATGCCGGTTTTAATTTTTTTGGGCGACAATACAGATTAGCGCCGCCTGCTGTTATGGAGACGTATTACATGCTCAAGTCGGCGTCTTTTTGGACCTCGGGGAGCCGAGTGATCAGCCGTCGCGTTAGTGTGTCAGCAGCTTTACTCCAATCACTGATGTTTGTCTAACCCTAACTAAGTGAATTTGCTGCCTAAACTAATTTAATTTCACGTTTACTATGTGTTTAAAACTGTGGCTGTTATGTTAAAATAGAACAGTCACATGACTACAGTTACATGATCAAACCGCCACTATGCGGCAGTAAATAGAATGGTCGTACATGCCACTTTGCGAGTCTTTGGAAATTGACCTTTAATGTCGTTTAGTCATGAGGATGTGTTGGTTATTGTGTTTTTTATGATTTCAGATGATTTCTTTGAGCTCCAGTCCAGTTCTTCTGTTCCCATCAACACTGGCTTGGCTGTTAGTTTGGCTGTTTTTGTCATCCTGTTTATTCTCTTACTTCTCTTTTCTGTGTGGAAATGAACAGAAGAGAGAGATTAACCAGAAATACAGGAACAGCATCTGATAAGAAATATGTAGTCAACAGAATAATTTGAAATTCTCAAAAGTTTTTATTTTGACAGTGACTAACTTTTGTTGTCCATAAGTCTTGAACTAGAGAGGGTTAACACTGTGGGAGGGTTGATTTTGTTGAAACCAGTATGAACCATTGCGGACGTATAAAGTATTTATCAAACTGAAACTAAAAATTCACCTTCCAAATACTTCTCATAGATACTTGATACATATGTTAAATTAAAAGTGAATTCACTCAATTGCAGTTATGTTCAAATGTTGCAAAAACAAGACTTGAGTTATGATTGCTTTTACATGTTTCATAGTGTGGTATCTTCACTAATATGCCCTGATAAAATCATTTACATCTCTGTTCATCTCTCTCCTGAGAAAGCTGATAGAGAAGTTCAGACTCTGAAAGAAGAACCGGAGACCAATAAGTAGGAGGTTCATCTTCACGTCAATAATAAAATACACTGATTATATACTCTTTATGCCATACATAGTGTAGACATGTTCAAACTTACAGTAGTGTGTGCAGGTCACTTACAAAAATCATTCCAAGACCAGATCCACAGGGATTTGACCAAGTCCAGAATCAGATCAAATTGATTTACGTAAATTTACACATCATAACCAAACCAATATAACACGTTTCTTTTTATATTTCCTGTTAATGAATTTACAGCAGTGCTCAAGAGCAAAAGCAAGAACTCAAGAGCAGGAAGGAAGAGATCAAAACGCTTAATAGAGAAGCGCACACACACACACACACACACACTAGACACAGTTAAACACAATTAGTGACTGTAAGTGGTGCAGAAGCAAAAGAATTTCATTTTAATACATGTTTCATTAGAAACATGAAATGTATGGTCCTTCCAATCTAACGGTTACTATAATATGTCATATATAAATCAGTTCAGTCAGTGGTTAAAACCAGTTAAAGTAGTACGCTCAGTTAGAAAATAAATCAGAGCACTGAGCTGGTGTTTCCAGTATAAATGGGTAGACCGATTAGTGTGGTTAAATCCCCCCTCCCCACACACACACACACACACAAACATTACTACTGAAGCATTTTCTGGTCATGCAGTATTTGGTTTAAAAGTGTTTTTCTGTGATTTTTGACTGTAGAAAGTGCTGCTATATTCTATTTGTGTCCACTGCTAACTATAGTAGCTACATGGCTAACGGTAGTAAACAATGTCATCTGTGCTGCCAATGTTAAATTCCGGGTCGCATTACTGCTGAAACATGTCCGATTGGGTAGTGTTTGGTTCAGAAGCATTTATCTGTGATTTTTGACAGTAAAAGGTGCTGCTTCGTTCCACTACAATCTAACCTTAGCATACACTATTAAGTAGCTGCATGCTAATGCAAAATAGCTGTAATCTTGGCAGCCAAAGCTGATAATTTCTCCCCAAATTCCGGTCACTTTACTGTCCGGTTCTGTAATATTTGGTTTAGAAGCTTTTATTGGTTTTTCCCTGTACAAAGTCCTGCTATACACTCCGTTGCAGTAGCTTGTTTTATTAATGTATTTATTAATTTTTCAAATATTAAATATAAATTACTTATACTATTTACACATTAACAATTTTTTTAAATTTATTTATAAATCAACCACAGCAATTTCTTGGGGGTGCTAAGGGGGTGCTATGGCAATCCTAGGGGTAGCTACAGCACCCCATAGCCCCTCCCTGGCGCCGCCTATGGAGAGTGCCATCTACTGGGCACAATTGGTAATTATCCTGAAATACGGGAATATGTTCAGCTTACTTCCTGTTCATGTGTGGAATAGAACTATGGTTTACACGCTGGTTCAGTGTCTCCTGAAACTTTGGTTATTCTGCAAAAAGAACAAGTTGCTCTAAAGATAATTCTGTTCCCTGTGAGGGCAATAAGTATGATTGTTTTCATTGAATGATGTTGAATCACCCCTGAGATCACTTACAGTAGGCACAGGTCCTCTGAGCTAAATGTCGTTAGGCTTGCATGCTCTTAATGAAAATCCTAACATGCTAGCTGGGGGAAATGTTTACCATTTACAGTTTTGTTAGCACATGCAGCCTAAACAAAAAGGCAGGTGATGCAGTAACAGCAGATGGTTTAATATTTAGACTGACTCTATTCTGTCCTCATACTTCCCGATATACAAGACACAGTTTACCCTTTAAGCTGCTTTTTGTTTCTACAGAGGCTCCTGAACGCCTCTTCTACATACATACAGGTTCTCATGTGGTTTGTGTCTGAGGAGCTCAAATTATCAGCAGCATCTGTACAGTACAAAATAAAACACATATTGATTGATTGTGTAGACAAACGAGGAACGATGCAGCAAGCAGCGGTAACGTTAAAAGATCAGACACAAGCCAACTGCAAAGCCTACACAATCAATCAATCAATCAATCTATGCATTTTTGAAATATCACGTGTGTTTATTTATCTTGGATATGAATATCAATATACATGCACCATTTAACTATTTTCATTGTAAGGTGTAGAAATTACTTTCCAATTACTTTGCAATGTTCACAAATTACCTTCTAATAATATATAATAAGAGGAAATTAGACTGATAGCCTACTTTATTTTACGGTACTCTTCTGAAAAACATTAATTCTAGTCATGGTCTAATTACAAAGTACAAAGTACAGCTTATTACATCTTTTTTAATGTACTGGAAAATGAAGTGGCACCATTTTTTGCCGTGATGCAATGGCATTACCTTGACTCCTCATTTTAGTAGTGACATGTTTTAAGCCAATGGCAATGTTTTACTAACCCTTACTAATTAAATCCCTAAGTTATTTGTTGTCTTAACTAGTTCCGTTCAAATTTTGGTGTTTTAAACCTCATTTTAGACTCAAATTTCTCATGTGCTGTGATTTCCAAAAAATAAAGTAAATGTATTTTAACACCGCTGCCTTTTTTGACACAGACATGGAGATAGACAGATATCTAAATCTCTGTTTAACCAATAGTTATCAAAGAAAAAGGTGTACTTTATTAATCACTCTAAATCAGAAATTCTTTTTTTTTTGGACCCTGCTGTTATTTTACACACACACACACACACACACACACACACACACACACACACACACACACACACAAACACAACTACTGTATACATTTTTAAGTTTTTACCCCTAAAACATGTAATACAATATTAAATATGTTTAAAGTTGTAAGGCGATCAAAGACCATTTGGTACATTTTAAAGAAGTGGAAGGTTTACAAGTTAATCCATATATTTGAGTTAATTTATTTAAAATATATTAACAATGTTTATACTGTTATCTACATATTTGTAAGTATTTACATATTGCATGTACATCAGCAGTTATTTCCAGAATCCTCTGTGGTTTTCCTTACATTTACCTCCATCTTAGCTCTGTTAGCGTCTGATGGTTCAGCTACAGAAACAAGGAAGTGTTGTTGTGGAGCTGATGAAGTGAATAACAGTAAAGTGCTGCTTAACATTATTATGTTATTATCTCCATCCATATGTTTCTTTTTATTTAGAGTGATCCAACCACCACATACAGTGTCAACAGATTAGGTTAGATCAGCTCAAAATAAAAGTTTTTTGAAAACCTTAAACTGTTGAGATACACTTAAAACCATCTGGTAATAATTACGTATTACTGCAGTGGACCATCTATTAATATGCACCCTTTTTTGAGACCCTCACAAATTTTCAAAAGTTTCTTGCTGGCTTTTAATTTAAGCCATGTGTGAATTGTTTTGGTTTAAATGAACAAAATCATATAACTGAAATTGTTTAATTGTAAAAAAAAATAAAATATTTTAAAAGAAACGGTAAAGCATACTTTTTATATATTTTACTGTAAATATGTGTGATATATAAGAAACTTGCAAATGGCAATAGCCTACGTTAGTATTACTGTGTAAAGTGTTAAAGTGCCCATATTATGAAAAAAACACTTTTTCTGGGATTTGGGGTGTTATTTTGTGTCTCTGGTGCTTCCACACACATAGAAACTTTGTTAAAAATCCATCCATGGTGTTCTGAGTGAGATACGGTTTCTGAATGTGTCCTGCCTTCAGTCTCCGGATGAGCTATTCAAAATCGGCACGCCTTTCTACGTCAGCAGCCGAAACAAGTTGGCTAGCATGCTACATCGTTCTCAATAGCAAAGCACTGCTACAACACACACAAGTTCACCATAATCTACAAAATAAACTATTTACATGTGCGCCCTCGTTTAGAAGTCTCCCAGCTAATCCTGACTTGTAATTGACAAAGTTTGAGAAACAGCCTTTATTTTACTGTCTATGGAGCTAGCTGACATGATCTACGATCTGAGCTACTGAGCATGTGCGAGTGTAAGATAGTACAGAAGAAAAGAGGTCTCACTCTGTAGCTAAAACAGAGACCAGGTGAAAAGAGGATCTGCAGCAGTGAGAGAGAGAGCTGTGCAGTACAACAAAAATATGATGATTTTTCAATGTTTTTGTCACTTTTTTCCCTACGTTTTTGATGCTATTTTTCACTAGCACCAAATTATTACTTATTTTTGGAATTCATGATCAATAGATCTCATTTATTGGACCTAATTTTGAAATAATGAATAATTTTGACTAATATTATAGGTATGTATGTTGGTGGAGAATCAGATGTGTGGATGTCAAAGTTTTGTCAGGTTTTGAAACCTTTTCAATTTTTTTAAATGCTATGAAATTGAATACCCACAATTCAATTAAAATAGTAATCAAATACTTGCAATTGTACTTAATTGTTTGAGTAATTTGGTTAAAAAGAAACCCATATTTATATTTAAGGCCGTCTCTGATGTATTATAGTAATAATAAAGTTTACATTTTAGACTTTTGGTGGCTTTAAGTTACATATATTGACTTTTTTCCATCTGAGTACTTTACCCAAAGTCTACTTCCTTCTTTCGGTGTATTTTATTAACCTGGATCTCTATTGGCTCCAGCAGTCTCTCAGTGTTTGCAGCTGTCTCTCATTATCTCTCTTTGTCATGTACCTGCGTGGTTCTTGCAGTTCTTGGGTTGTACCTACATGATTAAATTAACCAGCTTTGAATAAGAATATTTACAACTTAAGAGTAATGTTTCTGTGATATAAAACTGAAACTGCTTGCTGCTGCAGACAGTATGCATGCTGTTTAAACTTTTTACCTATTTAGTTTGGACTTTTTAATCTACAAAATCATTGTGCATTTTCTCAAACACTAATATTTAGATTAGAGATAGAAACTGATTTGTTGTACAACTTCAATAAAATGAACAATGTATGTAGAAGAGTTGAATTTACAAAAGCTTCCCTACCCACTTTGTGCTTAACAGTCTCCTCGGCGATCACAGTCCTTAAATACAATAGCTTGTACTTTGATCCCAGTCAACTGTAATCAGGTAAGGTGTGTTGACTTGTGATTTTCCTGCCTTCGTGCTGCTTTTACATAAATTATTATCTTTGACGGCATTATAACTTTCTCACTTTGCAGCAGAAAGTCACACATTGCTCCAGTTTTATCAACTCCCTGCTGGCTCCCTCCCACTTTTAAGACTGGGTTTAAAATGTTAACTTTTGACATATAAGGCGTTGCATGATCTGCCTCTCTGTAACAGAAGGGCGGTGCCCTCTGTCCAGAGATATTCCTCAGGTCTTTAAAACAGGGATCTTTAATGTAGCTGTTGTTGCTCCTTGAATTTGGAGCAGCATCTCACAAAGTCTTCGAAAAACAAAACAAAATATTTTTATAAAGGTATCCTTGAACCTGGTTGTTTTCTTTGGATTTTCTTAATTTTCTAACTTTAAATTTTGTGACATGTGCTCTTTTCTTCATTCCTTCTTTTGCTGATCTTCATCCTGTAAAACACTTAGTAAAGTCTGTTTTTAAAAGTGCTGAAACTTGTTTCTATAGCTTTAACAGTTGGCAGTAACCTCCTTTCCAAAAAACAAGGAAGTTGGGTTTAGTTGTGATTCATGTTATTTACAGTAGAATCAAACAGTGATATGTTTTGTAATGGCAAATTTACATTTAAAGCATTTATTCTTTATAATCCTTATGTTCTTATTCAGCACATTGCATTTTCAGACACCAAAGCAAAGGTAGTTCAGTGGCATTCCTGCCCGTCAATTAGAGGTTGTTTATACTTCCGAGACTGAGAGTCTGAGAAAGTGTATGCCCGTTGTGTGAACTGATAAACCACAAGGCCATACACTCCCAACATCCTCCTCTCCCAGCTGCGTTAACCCCCCCTTGTCTGTTCAGATGTACAGGGAGCATGACCCAAGCTGGGGCAGGAAGAGGACATAGGATAAGATTTAGTGGCTTTATGAGGTACATCTAGAAAGAACAGAGGATTAGATTTAAGGATATATGTCAGAAAGGGGTAAAGGATAAGATGAAGTGATTTAATGACGTATGCCTGTGTCTCCCTGATAAATGTTGGTACCAGGAGCTATATTTTTACTGTCGTCAAAAAGAACTTCTTGAAGGTTGCTATCTTTATTGTTTGAAAATTGATTGTGTTCAAATGTCACTCCCCTCTTTCCCAAATGTGCATTTAAGCTCACTCTTTCCTTCCACTCATTTGAAGAATCTTTGACACACCGAGCTACGTGCTTCTTGTGAACCTGTATTCTTCCTATTTTGCAAAATATATATGTCTTTAATAAAATACAAAAACCCAACTTGGTTTTAGTCTCAGTCTGTCTTATTTGTTTCAATTTACTAAACTCTCAAACTCTTCCCCCTGCTGCAAAGGAAAATTCCATAACAGTTTCACAGTGAAAAAATACAAACTTCCACAGCTTTTTAGATTTTATTTTATTTAGAGTTTCAAAATACTTACAACAATCAGCTAATTCCAAACAAAAACAGTGACAATACTGAATGCCATACAAATCAAATCTCAAAGCTCCGTTCATACGGTTTATCTCTGACACCTTATATAAACACCCATATATGTTATTAAAAATCTTATCCCCATACACATTTTTTGTCTGCATACAATCAGTTATATCTAGTTGATTTTATAACATCCATCATACATGAACTTCAGCTGCACCTAGTGATATTACACCCCCTTTAATACTGTACACTGTCATACAATATGTAATATATGACAGCTAGTGTTTAAAAAAGTTACTGCAGTACAAATTCAAAATACTGGAGAGTCGTCTCCCCCACCCCCTCCTCCCCAGACTTGAAGTTCACGGAGTTCACAGCCGAGTAGCTAACGTTAGATGCTAGTCTCACATAGCCAGACATTACTCCACAGCACAGCGGAGTAGCTAACGTTAGATGCTAGTCTCACATAGCCAGACATTACTCCACAGCACAGCGGAGTAGCTAACGGTAGATGCTAGTCTCACATAGCCAGACATTACTCCACAGCACAGCCGAGTAGCTAACGTTAGATGCTAGTCTCACATAGTCAGACATTACTCCACAGCACAGTGGAGTAGCTAACGTTAGATGCTAGTCTCACATAGTCAGACATTATTCAACAGCACAGTGGAGTAGCTAACGTTAGATGCTAGTCTCACATAGTCTGACATTACTCCACAGCACAGTGGAGTAGCTAACGTTAGATGCTAGTCTCACATAGTCAGACATTACTCCACAGCACAGCGGAGTAGCTAACGTTAGATGCTAGTCTCACATAGTCAGACATTACTCCACAGCACAGCAGAGTAGCTAACGTTAGATGCTGGCTATATTGTCATAAACGCCCAGGCTCACGCGGAGCTCTGTACCCAACTGACAGACAAACTTTTTCGGCTTAGAATTACAGTAGGAACTGCCAAAAAACCCACGTCAACTCCACAAGCCAGACAGGCACACTTCCTCAGCTTAGAATTAGGAAACGCTAAAAATACCACTACCTTGCCGACTGAACACACTTCATTGGCTTAAAATTACGGCAACAATCGCTAAACACACTGCAAACTCACATCCTCCTCCCGATTAACAGCCCCCCTCTCGTGGCTTAAAATAACTCACCGTTGTCGGCTCCGGCCGCTGAACTACACTTTTTTTTCTTCTTTTATTTAGAATCTAATACGTAGAACAAATTAAGAATTACAAAGACAAAAACTAACTTCAAACCCCCCACCCACCCCTACCACTCCCTCATGCATTCATACCACAATCATCACCACAATCAACTCCACATTCATAGTTTTAACAAAGAAAATAAAAACTTAACATAAATCAATCCTCTAATTCAAGTAAACAAACATTCCATTTCTTTTCATGCTCAATTATTCTATTGTTATTTGTTGCTATAATTGTTTGCAGCATATGCTGATGATAAACTCTATTCTTAAAGTGTTTTATACATAAATTTGATATAGTTTTAGCTTTAAAAATAAACATTTTACCTATCAAAATAATCATATTCAAAAAGTGTTTGCATTTACCCTCATATACACATAACAACATATTCTGAGGTGTGATTCGCAAAACAATATCCATAGACTTTAACCATATCTGTATATTGGCCCAAAGTTTAACAACATGCGGGCAAAAATAAAACAAGTGCATCAGGTCTTCCTCCTCATCCCCAAAGAACCTGCAACAAGGGTCTTTTTCTATCTGCCATTTAACCAGAGACTTTTTTGTTGCAATAATTTTATAAAAGATTTTAAGTTGAAATATTCTGGAATATGAATCAATTGTAGTTCTATAGATTGTTTTAAAGTAATCTTTCCACAAAATTGGTTCATTAAATTCGTTTTCCCAAAACAGGCAGGTTCTGTGTGGAAAAAGTGCGGTGCCTGTGATATTTAATTTCCAAATATATATTATTTTATTTATCTTTGCACCAGACAACAATTTTAAACATCTTATTGGTGGGAGACAAACCATTAATTTATTCTTCTTATCATTTTGCAATTTTTTTTTCTCCAAATTTGGGGAATAGCAGAAATTAGCTGGTTAAATTGTAACCGATCGAGAGAAATACAAAAAAGAATTCTCAAGTTTTCATAAGAAATAAAATCTCCAGATAAGTCTAAAAGGTCATTGACAAAAATTAACCCATTTTTTAACACATTCCTCCCACAACAATGGCCTGTCTCCAACCATAATGTTTGAATTCATCCATAGCAACTGTGTCTGAATATCTTGAATTGTATCTGAAGGGTAGTACTGGAAATTCAACCAAGCCTTCAGTGCATCTTTGAAGAATGGTGATAATTCTTTTAAACTAGTTGGAAATAGTTTATCAAGATCTATTGTTTTTAATTGGTAAAAAGGAAATAAATTATTTGAGAAGAAGGAAAAGGCTGAACTACACTTTGTAAACTGATTGATTGCCTGGTCCCCCGGTAACGTTAGCAGTTAGCATAGCGGCAAACGCCGCTATGCTAACCCTGGCAGTTGATAACAACACACAGGCCAAAACATAAACATAAATTCCGTCACGGAATGTAAATCTTAAAAAGAAAAAATGCTGACATTAGCATTGTTGTCAGAAAAGATAGTATTTCAGCTAATTTTCCTTAATATCCGATGAGGCATTGGTGTCATTTTTGGATTTATTACAGTACATATATTACAGATTGGACCTTTAATTATTTTTGTTTAGTCCAAGCATACATACATGAATTTATCTGTAGTTTTTTCATTGAAGCCAGTTCCGTGGTGTATTAATGACATGTTTGCTGACTTTAAATGTTCACCTGTTGGACTTTTGGTGACTTTGATTGGCTCTGTATGCTTTGTGTCTGCTTGGCTAATCTACCCAGATTTGAACATTAAAAAGTTCAAACTAAATAGATAAAATGTTTAAACATTCATTCTATTCAGCTGAAACTCTATTGACTCCACCAATTACTTCACATTTATATTCATAATGTCTTTGTCTTGTCAATTTTCCACTCAGCATTTAGAAGGTTGTCCTTTTCTATTAATAATCCCTCTGGTTTGTCAAATAACTTTTCTCTCTCTGTTATTTCCTTCTCCACTGACTGAAGCTTCCTCTTGTCCTCCTTCTTCATGTTGTTCTTTGAGTTGATCTCTCATCTCCTCCAGTCCTCCAGTCCTCTGGCAGTCCTTTGTTCCTGTAGTGTGGTAACCACCTTTTGTAATTCATTTTCACGCAATACAATTTTCTTCTGCAACTCAGCTTTGTCCCCTGTTGTGGAAAAAAAGAACTATGAACATAGAAACAATAAAACCAAATAAAGTGTCATTAAACGGCCAACAATATTTCCTTAAAGTACAGACTGATAGCATTTTATACCAAGAGGAGATATTTAAAAAAAATATATTGTATGTTTTGAATTAATTATGTGATGGAAGTAAAATAATTGATAATATGGCCCTATTTTTATTTTTTCAAGATTATTTCTTTTTATTTCTTATTGAAAGGACAGTTGAAGAAATTAAAGGGGGGAGAGAGGGGGAATGACATGCAGCAAAGGGCTGTAGGTTGGAGTCGAACCCGTGCCCACTGGGTGGAGGAGTAAAATTCTATATATGGGTGCCTGCTCCACCAACTGAGCTATCCGGGCGCCCATAGGGCCCTATTTTAACGATCTAAGGTGCTTGTAGGGCATGTACAACTCCACTATAAGATGCTAGTTTAATGGCGGAAAATAGTGTCAGTGCGCCAGGCGCATGGTTCAAAATGGTTGTACGTAGTTTCTTAATTCATTTACAGGTGTGTTTCTGGCATAACATGCAATAAACCAATCCAAGTGTCATCTCCCATTCCCTTTAAAAGCCAGGCGCGTTTGTACCTTGGCACATTGCTGTTATGGAGGATTTGCTAAGCAGGAATGAGAGATTTTCAGAAGTAGATGCTGATGTGCTCATGCGTGAAGTGAAAGTGCGTGAGCAGATCATATAATACTATTTCACATTCTTATATTTTTATTTTTAATCTTCTGCATGTTTGTGTGCTGCTGAGTGTGCACCTAGGCGCATTTTAATAACGCACTGTTAAAATAACCATGAAATGTTGCGTTATTGACTTCAGACCCAGTTTTTGTTGGTCAATAGCGCAATCACTTTCCGCTGCCTCAAGATAGCAATACGCCAAGAATGCACCTGAACACACCTCCCTGTAAGACCAGCACACTTATGAGCGCACAGATGGGCGCAGGTGCATTTGCTATTTACATGACGTGGGCGCGGGATGGTCTTCAACTGGCAAAGACACTTGTGCAGGTTTGTATGAACATCTGCTTGTTATATTTGTATACTAGTAAAACTTTGAAGTATCAAACATTTTGAGAATGCCTGCTTTTACGCTTTGATCCTTAAGTAGAATGTAAAAAGTCCATCCACAGCTGTAGGAAATCATTTAAGTCCTGTGTTTACAATTATGTAGAAAACTAAATATAATACAATGCAAACAACATCACAATAGATGTCAGGAGTTGCAGACTGACTGGTTTAATCTTAGGCCAGTCTCCATACTGTAAACTGGAGCTGAGCGTCTGCTTCCTTTAGCACCCTTCACCATTTCATGTTGATTGGAATATGTTTTTCATTCAGGAGATGAAGGCTTGTTCAAAATATTCACACATTTCTTACTCTCTGCTGCACACTAAATAAACTGACCACAGACCAAATGATACAGAAACAAAAGTGGCACACATTCATTGCAAAAAGCATTTTATATAGCAAATGTACATATGTTTGTATAAAAAAGTAAAAAAAAAGACAAGTTAAAATAGATTTTCGTACATGGTAATGTCAAACATGTAACAAGGTCACACCACAAACTTACTTAGTCAAGTAAAATGTTTGTAATAAATCAAGCATTTTAAAATGTCTGAACAGATAAAGGCATTCTTTTAATCCGGTATCTTGAGTAAGGAAAGGAGCATGAACCGATTCATCTGTAGTTTTATATTTAAGGCCGTTCCCTGGAGTACTACAGTAATAATTTGCTCCATAAAAAAAGTTTCTTTTAGAGACTTTTGGTGGCTTTAAATTACACATAGTTACTTTTTCCCCTCTGAGTACTTTACCCAAAGTCTACTTCCTTCTTTCTGTGTATTTTATTAACCTGGATCTCTATTGGCTCCAGCAGTCTCTCAGTGTTGAGCAGCTGTCTCTCATTATCTTTCTTTGTCTGGTCCAGTTTCCACTGGGCTCGCAGTAGATCTTCTTTTCTTCTTAGTAGTTCTTCTGGTTTGTCAAACGAAGCTTCTCGCTCTGTTATTTCCTTCTCCACAGCCTGGAGATTCTGCTTGTTTACTTCCCGCTCCCCCTCCACCTCCTCCAGGAGCTTTTTGAGTCGACCCCTCAGGTTCTCCAGTTCAGTCTTCACCTCCATCAGTGTGCTGACCACATCTTCTCGGTCTTCCTCTGTCTTCTGCGACTCCTTTCGAAGCTGTGCGTTTCTCTTTACTAACTCTGCTTTCTCGCCTTCTCAATAATAGAAATAGAAATGTTCGTAAGAGTTAAGCAAATAGTCATTCATATCACAATTGTTTTATCTGATAGAATTTTGCTTGTGACATTAGATATATATGACAAATGAGACAAAAAAAAAAAAAACTAACTTGGACTAACTTAGTGATGGCAACAAAATCTGTGGAGTCTCATGAAATATCACTTTAAATAATAAAGATATTTTCACATTTTAAATGATTAACCTTGGTTAGTTTTTATAACATGCATGTAAATAATGTTGCATAACACTATATTTGTCTTCATCGGCACACATATTACAGTCAAGCCTTTTTTGGCTATGAAATTTAGATCCCCATTAGCTGCCACTAAAATAGCAGATGCGCTTCCTGGGGTCCACACACAAAACATAACAAAAAACATGTAAAGCAAGACATATAACACAAATAACTCTAGATAAAAAAACGTGTGTAAGACAAGTAATCTTTCAGGCTGTTTCCAACAATGCTGCTTCAAAATATATAAAGGAAAAAACATTAAACTGAGAATCCAAGAATAGAACTGGGACTTACGTTTCCATCTGTACATGCCATAAGCAGCTGGAATAAGACTTAAAGCCATATCAACCAGGACACCACCCAGGCTCATGTGGTGACTGACCATTGTGGAAATGGATTCAACCAAACCAGCTGAAATGACAGCAGAACAACACACCATTCACTTTCCAATAAAAGTCCAAATATCTTCAGGTATGGCTGCTAATTAAGATGAATGTTTTGGTTCTACAGAGCTTGTTGCATCTTTGTGATCTTTGCTAAAAGGATGCCATGTGCAGAACCATGCTTTACTAATGCAAAACTCTTATTTAGGCCTATGTAGTAACTACAAATGTAATTGGGCCAGATTTGGAAATGTATAAAATGTGACATTTAGCTAATTAAATAAAACTACAATTTTTAAATGTTAGAAGTTGACTTAAAAGTTCTATATTTCACATTATGGGTGAATTTAAGACCGATAATATGTCCCGTGACCATTCGAGTACAAAACATATACTACTCCTACTACTGACCCCAAAATAAGTGTTAGTTACCTCCACACGTGTGTATCAGCAGAAGGATAAAGACGGTGTCAAGGGGCATTGATCCACTGATGGCTGTGAATGCAGGTTCAAAGAACAGTCCATCTGTCACGTTCAGCTTTGTGGAATTCTAAAAAAAAGAAATAAACCAGCTGTAAATTCCAGAAAGAGTGTGGAATATTGAAGAAAAAAGTGGTATTGATAGAACAGGCAAAATAATCATGACACAAAGTACTAAGATTGCACTGATGTGTTAGGATGTTTGCAGTAGACAGGTCAAACCTGAGGTAGTGTGGGAGTTAAATAACCAAGATAGTCTGGATCAATGGAAGTATACAGTATTTTCAGGATAATTGCCTCACATCACGCACCGGATGTCTCTCACCTTCCAATCTGTGTGTTGCCATTCTCAAACTCTGTTCACTTCAACAAACAACAACAAACTTTGAGCTAGCAAGCTATATGCCGAAAATAGCAACTTTTAAAGAAACTTTGGATCGTCCAATAAGGCAGGTCTGCTTGGTTCTAGAATATGTTTTGGCATTTCCTCTCTAACTGGGATGTTTTGGGACCGATGGGTGGGATTGCTGTGGACGAAGTAATCACGGTGGTACTCTTGTAAAAGCTAATGAGGTTTAACCATGTATCAGAACAGTTAACTTCATTTAATATTGTATGTGGCATTTTTTTTTTTTGCAGCGTGCATAACTTCCACCAAAACAAGTTACTTCCTGAGACTATTTTGCAGAGCCACCATAGCTCCATCCGGAGCTTAATGCTGCTCAAGTCGATTGTGATTGGTTTAAAGAAATGTAAACAACCCAGAGAACTGTTTCCTCCTGTCCTGGAAAGCATCTGTTGTGTATCCAGATGTTAATCCACAGCGCTGTGGAAATAGGGTTGGCAATGCAAGATTACAAGTTAGTTAATACTTTTAAAGACATGTACATGTAATGTACACCCTCTCTACGCAGGTGTTTAGTCATTCCTTAGTTACTGGTGGAAGGGTTAGGCCAGTGGGAGAACTTAATAATAGAAGTGTCAGAGAAAAAGAGTTAGCTACTTTCTTTTGATTAGAATCATTTTGAGTTATTTTTTGGCACTTTCTCAATGCATTTGACATCACAGCTCTGCAGCTCAGTATACAGCAGCTCCGCTGGTCTTCAACCTACCCAAATTATTTGAAGTGTCTGCTCAAATACCATTCAAGTCACTGGTACTTGCCTACCGTGCTGTGAATGATTCAGGCTCTCCTATATCCAGGACATGGTTAAAACCAAACACCCCAGGCCATCCACTACACTCTGCTACTGCTAATCAGGTCGCTACTCCCACACTAGGCTAGGGCCCAGCTACCACTTAACAAAGTCATGACTGTTTGTTGTCCTGGCTCCTCAATGGAGGAACGAGCTCCCCACTGACATTATGTTAGCAGAAACTCTACACATCTTCCATAAGATAACAAAAGTTGTTTCTAAATGTAGTACTAGAAGCAGTTCAGCATATCTGATGAAGTTGATTTACCTGCATGGTTCTTGCAGTTCTTGGGTTGTACCCACATGATTAAATGCACTTATTGTAAACAGCTTTGAATAAGAACATTGGCAAAATCAATGTACTGTATGTTGAAAGATGAAAGGAAATGCATCAAAGGTCCCCAGCCCCGTTTATTCAAACATAAAGCAATTGGTCGAATTTGCTCTCTTTTGCAACTTTTTCTCCAATAAGACTTGTGTTTATATGCAACTATCTAAGTTATCAAAAAAGGAAATTGGGCATTGTCTTTACAACGTATAGGAATTCAGTTCATATAAAACATCTGCAAAATGTTCAGTCTGTCTCTTTTACCTTTGTACATTGTGGTTGGAATTCTTTTTCCTTCTGTGACTGTTGTAACAGTGGATTTGTCTCTTCATTGTCCATGTTCTCATTATTGGGGAAATAGTCTAAATTCAAACAAAACACAAAAACACAGCAGCATTGTAATAAAACATTGCATTTTCATGTGGGAAGGAATATATATATATATATATATATATATATATAACAGCAGCAATAAGACATTCACTCAAGCCTTTCATTCCAAAGAGCAACATAAACCATACAGTATAACACAACCAGACTTCCATAATGTGATCACAAGTATTTAAAATATGTGTATCAAACTGGACTTACAATTCACCATAGACAAGGCTAGGAAAGCAGCAGCAACAACAGAGATGACGGGACGCATGACAGTGATGATACAATATGTAGCACTGGATGAAAATCAGCTGGAAAGATAAAACATGATACAATGTGGCACTTAAAGTCACTTACAGAAACATTACAACTTCCATGACAATGGGTTAAGAGTAATGTTTCTGTGATTACAAAACTGAAACCGCTTGCTGCTGCAGACAGCATGCCTGCTGTTTAAACTTTTGATCTATTTAGTTTGGACTTTTTAATCAACAAAATCATTGTGCATTTTACAAAACAGTAATATCTAGATTGGAGTTAGAAACTGATTTGTTGTAAAACTTCAATAGAATAAGCAATGTATGCAGACGAGTTGAATTTACAAAAGCTTCCCTACCCACTTTGTGCTTAACAGTCTCCTCGGCGATCACAGTCCTTAAATACAATAGCTTGTACTTTGATCCCAGTCAACTGTAATCAGGTAAGGTGTGTTGACTTGTGATTTTCCCGCCTTTGTGCTGCTTTTACATAAATAATTATTATCTTTGACAGCATTAAAACGTTCTCACTTTGCAGCAGGAAGTCACACATTACTCTAGTTTTATCAACTCCCTGCTGGCTCCCTCCCACCTTTAAGACATTTTAACACTTTTAACTTTTTACATATAAGGCGTTGCATGATCTGCCTCTCTGTAACAGAAGGGCGGTGCCCTCTGTCCAGAGATAGACCTCAGATCTTTAAAGCAGGGATCTTTAATGTAGCTGTTGTTGTTCCTTGAATTTGGAGCAGCATCTCACAAAGTCCGAAAAACAAAACAAAATCTTTTTAAAAAGCCATCCTTGAACCTGGTGGTTTTCTTTGGATTTTATTAATTTTCTAACTTAAAATTTTGTGACATGTGCTCTTGTCTTCATTCCTTCTTTACTGATCTTCATCCTGTAAAACACTTTTTAACATCTGTTTTTAAAAGTGCTGAAACGTTTTTCTATAACTTGTAACAATTGGCAGTAACCTCCTTTCAAGAAAACAATGACATTGTGTTTAGTTGCGATTCTTTACAGTAGAATCAAACAGTGATATGTTTCACAGTGAAGAAAGACAAACTTCCACAGAAGCTTTTTAGATTAGATTTTATTTAGATTTGTTTAAATACTTACAACAACCAATTCCGAACAAAAAACTGTGACAATACTAAATGCCAAACAAATCAAATCTCAAAGAAGCTCAGTTCATATGGTTTATCTCTGACATCTTATATAAAAACCCATATGTGTTTTTAAAAATCTTATCCCGATACACATTTTTGTCTGCATACAATCAGGTATATCTAGTTGATTTTATAACATCCATCATAAATGAACTTCAGCTGCACCTAGCGATAATACACCCCTTTTAATATTGTACACCGTTTCATTCAATTTCAAGCAACACTTAATTATTTTTTTTAAGTCCAAACATGCATACATGAATTCATCTGTAGTTTTGCATTGTAGCCAGTCCCGGAGTGTACTTATGACATGTTTGCTGACCTTTTGGCTTTCATTCTTTGATCCTTAAGTAGACTGTAAAAGGTCCATCCACAGCTGTAGGAAATCATTTAAGTTCAGCATTTACAATTATGTAGACAACTAAATATAATACACTGCATCACAATAGATGTCATGAGTTGCAGGCTGCTGGTTTTTATATTAGAGTGAACAGCACTGACTGGTTAATATTTAATCTTAAGCCAGTCTCCGCACTGTAAACTGGAGCTGAGCGTCTGCTTCCTTCAGCACCCGTCACCATTTCATGTTGATTGGAATTTGTTTTTCAATCAGGAGATGAAGACTTGTTCAAAATGTTCACACATTTCTTACTCTCTGCTGCACACTAAATAAACTGACTGGATAATACAGAAACAAAAGCAGCACACATTCATTGCAAAAAGCATTTTATATAGAAAATTTATACATCAGATCCTTAAAAAAAGATGAGCTAAAACTGATTTTCTTACATGGTAATGTCTGACATGTAACAAGTTCACACCACAAACTCACTTAGTCAAGTAAAATGTTTGTAATAAATCAAGCATGATAAAATATTTAAACATATGAAGGTATTTTTCTCATCCGGTATCTTGAGTAGGCAATGGAGCATGAATCGATTCATCTGTAGTTTCATATTTAAGGCCGTTCCCTAGCATACTACAGTAATAATTAAGTTTATCTTTTAGACTTTTAGTGGCTTTTAGTTACATATATTTATATATTGTTGTTGCTTTTTTCCCTTGGAGTACTCGGAGTCTACTCCCTTCTTTCGGTGTATTTTATTAACCTGGATCTCTATTGGCTCCAGCAGTCTCTCAGTGTTGAGCAGCTGTCTCTCATTATCTCTCTTTGTCTGGTCCAGTTTCCACTGGGCTCGCAGTAGATCTTCTTTTCGTCTTAGTAGTTCTTCTGGTTTGTCCAACGTCGCCTCTCGCTCTGTTATTTCCTTCTCCACAGCCTGGAGATTCTGCTTGTTTACTTCCCGCTCCCCCTCCACCTCCTCCAGGACCTCTTTGAGTCGACCCCTCTGGTTCTCCAGTTCTGTCTTCAACTCCATCAGTGTGCTGACCACATCTTCTCCGTCTTCCTCTGTCTTCAGCAACTCCTTTTGAAGCTGTGCATTTCTCTTCTCCAACTCTGCTTTCCCGCCTTCTCATAATAGAAACAGAAATGTTTATAAGGGTTAAGCAAATAGTAATTCATATCACAATTGTTTTATCTGATAACATTTATCTTGTGACATTAGATATATATGACAAAAATAATATTTAATTTAAAATTATGTGCAATCTAATGAAATATCACTTTAAATAATGTCAAAGATATTTTCACATTTTAAATGATTAACCCACGGTTAGTTTTTCTAACTTATACATGTAAATAATGCCGCATAACACTATTTATTTGTCTTCATTGGCACAGCAATTACAGTCAAGCCTTTGTTGGCTATGAAATCAAGATCTCCATTATCTGCCACTAAAATAGCAGATACTCTTCCTGGGGTCCACACACAACAAAACATGTAAAACAAGATGTATAACACAAAGTAAGGTAATGTTTTCAGGCTGTTTCCAACAATGCTTTACAAAATGTATAAAGGAAAAAAAAACAGTTAAATGAGAATTCAAGATATAGACATAAAATAGTGCAGAAGCTAAAATGGTAATAAAATATAATAAAACTGTGATAGATGAATAGAACTGCTACTTCCGTTTCCATCTGTACTTGGCATAAAAGTAACAGTGAGTTGGTGTTTCACAGTAAAATAAGTTATTGCTGTAACCATCAACATGCTGTGACTTACGTTTACATTTATACACGACAACACAGGGTAGAAGACCACCAACAATCAGGGCAACACAGAAACACACCGCAGCCAGGGGAATACAGTCAGAAGTAAATCCTGCTGAGGAGGCAGCACCTGAGAGAGAGAGTGAGAGAGAGCAGACATATTAAACTCATTTGTCAGGATCAACACTCATTAAATCAATTCAAAGTGTATCTAAATAATCACTCCTCAGAATATGAAACCTTTTGACTTAGGTTTCTACCAGTAGTTGTTTAAAAAACAGGCGTTATGAAAGACAAAGAAAACTAAAGTTTTACTGTTGTGTGTGTTGTGTGTGTTTTATGACAAATTATGATAAATTAACTAAAGTACTCACTTTTCATCAGATCATTTGATTCAGGAGGCATACTGGATTTCTGAAAAATGATTTTCTGTAAACAAGCAACAAAATGTAAAAAAAGTAATAAATCATATGGACAGGAAAAGCAAAAAATAAAAATAATCACAATTATATTGTTTGTTAACCAGTCAATAATAAAGTAAAGTTGAATCTTAACAGTTATTGCACTTTGTATCTTTTTATGCAACAAAACCAGTTAAACCTGTTAACAAAATAACTGAAATCAATATATATCCACGTGTGATGACAACCCTGATTTTAACTTACAAAGTTTAGTTAAAAGAAAACAACAAAAATGAATGTTAAAATAGCGTACCTGTCGCGTGTGTCAACAACTCAGCTCCACTTGGAGTGCAGCGATCGAAGTCCCTCAAATAAAATGATTTGTCCTTTTGGTCGTTGCTGTGCTCACTTTGTTTCCTGTGTGCTGCAGACCTGGCTTTTTGAGTTTTCACTATATAGATAGATAGATACTTGATTTATGCCAAAGGAAATTTACAGTATATTTACTGTATATTTATTTCAGTCAAAGAACTCATGTTTCAGATGTTTTTGACAACAGCAGAACAGAGTTAGTGTTTGATGTCTAGACTCTGACCTAATCACTCCCCACAGATATGTTTCTATTAGCAACGTCCTATCATGGGGCAGGAAATGTCACGGGACATGTACACACTGACTGGAATATCTTGTTATCAGGAAACAGACTGAGCTGAACATTAACAAACCAAACAACTTTTAAGTCTCACCTGTGTGCTTATCACCAGCTGCATGATAGGCAAATTACAGTCGTATAAAGTCCTTGAGCCTACAGGTGTAATTAAAGGCCATTGGGACACTAAAAACAGAGCAGTTACTTCAGGTATCTTTGTAATGTTTAGCAGTCCAGAAGTGAAAGCATCTGAATAACTGCAGAGGGCAGAGTAGGACTACTTTGATATGTTTATACTCCTTGCAGAGTGCAGAGTCCTGCAGGATGGAGGATACATTCTCTATTATGTAATAAACATATCCTACTATCATCAATACAAAGATCATTCATGCATTTATATCAATAACCTCAGAAATCTATAATAGTGAGGATTGTCTCCAAGTGTTTGGGCAAGACATTAAGTACTGATATAGAGTTTGAGAGAACTCTCCTGGTTTATTTTGAAAACAAGGTCTATCTTCCCAAGAAAAATGATACCAAATACCATCAGTTATTTCTGCAAAACGCCTATAAGGACTTATGTTTACATTTAACTGGCAAAGACCTCTAGTGGCTGAGTGAAATATGACAGAGCCTCATGACTTTATAGTGAGAAGGTTTGGGTGGATGATAAGGTCATCAAGGTGTCAAGAGATTGACCTAGGAGATGTTGGGAATTAGGAAGGTAATGAATCAATTATTGGCAATTTATCAAAGTTGTTTTTATCAATATTAATAAAGGTATGAATATGTGTATTAAAAACTTTACCAAATGTACAAACAATCAAAATGGGGCACCACCCTGGAATCAAGGACCAATAACTGAACTGTAAAAACAGTCTCATAGGTAGTGTTCTTTTTGAAAATACAGATCTTAATTAATTTGATTAATTTATCTCATTTTATAAATTGAACGGTATGGGTGAATTCGAGCACTGATTTGTTCAACCAGCTGTTACTACAACATATACACAATAATCACAACTGCTCTTTAAAGTATAATAGAATTTATTTAACTTCCAAATTATGAATTGTCAATCAATAGTTATTCAATCAATAAACCTATTTACTTGTTACAACTACAACAAAGGCAAACAAGTAAACGTGTGTGTGTGTGTGTGTGTGTGTGTGTGTGTGTGTGAGTGAAAGAGAGAGAGGGGGATGTGACGTGATCACGTGGGTAGCTAAGCCACGAGATCAAGATGGCGGACGAAACCGCAAGATGTGAGGCTCTTTGTAGTTTTTAGCGAAAGGGACAAAATGGCTACACGAGACAAACTACACAAACTATTTAACCCCAAGATGGCGGGTAGTGAAACAATGGTTGCAATACCACGTGACTATGGGGTGACCATCAGCTGATCTTTGTATGTGTATGCGTGTGTGTTAGGTTAGTGTGTAAAGTGGAAAGCAAAGCACACTTTAGAGAAAGAAAGACACTTGGAATCTTGATTTTCGAGGAAGTGATAATAACCAATCTTCTCGTTCATGCAGGACTCTAACCTAACTTGACGTTATGGCAGGGGTCTGAGAAGTTGTCTAACGAGGGGAATGTTTATTATCCAGCCTCTTGTGGGCCAACAGCTACTTCTTGCGGCAATAATAACCGATCCTTCTGTCTACACAGGGCCACGAGGTAACAGTCTCGTTACGTCGTGGTGCCGTGGTTTGAGTGACAAATGGAAGGTTTATTATCTCGTGTACAGTAACTAACTTCTCCGCGGCAGGAGATAGCAGTGTAGCATTACAGTTTCAATAAGCTTACAGTATCAAACACAACATACAGTATATCAACAAGTACTGTGGTCCAGTACTTTCACAGCAATAAATTGAACTCGGTGGTCACAGTCATATTAATAGTAAGACATTTGCAACAGTAGCACTTACTAATTAATCACATTCAATGCAGTAACAAGTTGCTGATATCGGGTGATGATTCAGAAATGATGTTGGGAGACCTCAAAGATGACGACCAGTCCGATGATTACAAATCAAGTGCAGCTTTATTCAAACAATGAACAAACTTTCCTGACACTGGAACAACCATGAGCATACAGACACGTTTGCCCAAGGATGAACCACATGTACATCATAGTGAACACTTTTTGTGCTTACACAGCATGAGACATCTATTTCAGTTGGAACAGTTTACTCTTAAACTACACCTTTTATGGCACATGCTCCTAATAGATTCCCACATTCTTGGCTCCAATTCCTCTGTGTGACAGTTGTGCCCATTCTAAGCTAGGTTGTACTGTGAGACCATATCATCTTAAACTGACTGGTCTCTAGAAAGTCCTTAGAATAGATAAGATACATTCAAACGTATCAGTTGCAGCAATAGCGGTTACTGACATTAATAACACACACTTATATATCTCTGCCCATAAACTTCAGCCTCCTTACTGTGTGTGTTCCTGTTTGTTTGGTCCCATAAATGCTCCACGGTAAACAAAATGGATCTGTCTCTCACTTGTCATGGATTTACGCAAAAAAATGGTTACTTTTCCAAAGGCAGCGAAGAACCAGTTCTGTCCGATTTCTTGTAGAGAAAACATTGTGCAGAGATGAAACACTGATGCATGTTTCCACTGGATCCTGGGTGTTCCCAGAACACCAAAAATAGTCCACTCGTCCAGAAAATGAAACTATTTAATTAGAGTAGTGTTTGACTGACTGCGTGCCTTCATTCATCAACGGGGTTGCAATCGAAAAGCACAGAGGAGAGCACCCTTTAGCAGCTTTCGCGTGGAGTGGATGACAATGAGAAGTGGGTGACCAGAGTTTTTATATCCCCAGTCACCTGGGCATGGACCCCTGCTGCGTTCAGGGACCCCGGCCAATAGGGAATCAGACTTCTTGAAGGTGACATGTAGGTGTGAACTACACTTTTAGTTCTTTTAGACCTCCCGCCATCTTTTCTCATGGAGGTGTGACTTTTAGGCTTTTCCAGTTGCATGGAGGCCACAATCTCTTTGTTTGAAAAGGTCGCTCAGGTGTGGTTTCCTTTGTCTCAGAGGTCACATGCTCTGAGATCTTTGTTTAAAAGATGGTGTTTAACCACACTGCTCGGTTCCCAACAGAGGTCACTTCTCATTTCCCTTTTCCTGACAAAAACAGTGTTTTCTTCTAACCATATTTTACCCAAACCATGATATTTCCCTGGTTTTGATGTTGATGTTGATTTCCAACAGTTTTGATGACACTCACGGAGTTTATCCACCTGCTGCTGTGGACTGGGCATCAGATCAGAAAACATATGGGCAGTTACAGACTATGTGTTTTTTATTGGTCCTCGTGAACACACAGCTAGTTTCAAAACTGTTTATAACATCTCATCAGTCTGAACAACGTGGATCTTTGCTAGAAAAACACGGTATGTGTTTATTCATTGATTTAGATTGAGAACATCGGGTTTTCGATTAAAACGTGGTTCTTTCGCTCTGGCTATTTAGCACTAAACCAGCAATAATTCAAACTGGACGAAGGACGCTCTCCATTATAGTTCTGTTTGTCTTTTCTTTTTCTTTTTTTAACACATTTGTACCCGGGACTGAAATTTAGAATTTCCTTTGGTGGACGTTTTCTCTGGGCTTGTCTGAGTACAAGAAACTTCCAAAATCAGTGGCTAAAAAGTGAGTTTTTCATTATCATACTATATTTAGTCTTTTGTCACATGGAACAGTTTTTTTTTCTATATATTTTACTATATTTCAGAATAAAAACATAAAAACCCAAAGACTCAATGTAGAAGGCCCATGATGAGAATATGGCTGTATCTCGGAAACTACAGAGTACAATCAAGTATTTGTATCTCTGATATTCAAATGGAAGACATTTAAGAAACACAATGCTAGCAATTTTGCTTTTTTTTACGCAATCTAAAATTTTTAAAGTTGTACTGTTAGATACTTAACCAAAGTATATCTGTACTAGATTTCAGGACTTAATAACAATCAGAACAAACGTGTAATTTTTCCTTATCATACTAAATACAGTCTTTTGGCACAAGAGGGTTAATATATTAGTGTTGACTCTGGGTCTGAGGACAGCAGTGTCTGCCACCTGTATACATGAAAGGTACTGTCTTTCTGAACTATCTTTTTAATAAACTGTCTGTACACTTACAAAGTCCGCAATGCTTCAGTTTATATGTAAGGTCACTCATTATACTACTGTGGAAGTGTGGTGCTATTTTGAGCCTTGTTAGTGGTATAGAAATAGCGATTTCTTTTTACTTTACCCGTGCCCCGACAACTAGCGTTATAAGGTAGTTAGCGGTTTGCGATTTGCGGTTTTTAGGATTACACCAGTGAGATTATTATTTGCACTATAGCAGTTCAGCCTCACATAGATATTTCTAGATAGACATTATTAAACCAGAAATAATGCAGACAGGAAGAGGAGGTTCTGATGTACACATGTGTTGTATTTCAGTCTGTTGCTCAGACAGTCAGCAGGAAGACAGCATGGAGGTCACAGCTCTCTGCATAAGACTGTGTGAGTACTGACACTTTGTATCACTATCCTTTTAGCCAGTGGACAAATATCTGTGTTTTATTTGACAAACCGCTCTCTTCATGTGTCTCTCCAGGGATGGACATGTTGGTCCTGCTGCTTCTAAGAGTTGACCATAGTTACTTTGCTCAGAAAGCTAGTAAGTTGGATTTAAATAATTAGCTGGATACTCAGTTTGTGCTTAGCTGTGTAATATTCTGAATAATGATCTTATTGTTAACTGCTGAAGTGTGTCTTTTGTTTATACCTTAGCAACAAAGAGACCAAGAAAGATGAAATATGTAATCATGACATTGTAACCACAAACTCTGAACACAATCAGACCAAGTTACCCTGCTGCTCCAGAAACTGCTAAGAGTACCTTAAAATGTAGATGTTTTAATTATATGCTGTTAATACTAATGTAAAGATTTGTCTTGTTTTTTTGTAAATGGTAGTCTAGACCAGCTCTATATGAAACGTGTCCTGAGATAACTTGAATATTTGATTTGATTGCTCACTTTCTGTGTGTCCGTCTCAGATGTGGCTTTTCCTCGTGTTCTTCCAGACAGACTGCAGTTTTTTGAATATGAGAATGTCAGTGTGATCTGTCAAGAGTTAGGTGGTTTGACTGAATGGCGAGTGATGAGGAGGCTCAACGAAAGAAGTTCAACAGACTCTTACACATGTCAGTCATCAGCACCATCCTGCACCATTTATCCCACCTTTAAAAGTCAGAGTGGAGAGTACTGGTGTGAAGATGTAGAGGGGAACAGACGCAATGCTGTCAACATCACCATCAATGGTATGTTTAGCAAATAATCAACACTTTCTCTTTATTTGATGCAGTGACATAGTAAACTCAATTTGGCATTTTGAAAAAAAGTTCTACAGTTCAACAAAGGAACATTTTAATGCAAGTCAAGAGACATTTAGAACAATAGTATGAAGATTTACCCATGTGCCATCTTGGCTGCTAACTTTCTTTGCCACCTAAATTTTTTTTTAAAATGTCTACTATTTATGTTGTATGCAGTGTCCGTTGAAAATGTTTGGAACGGGTGATTACTTGGCCTGTGGTTTTGCTGCTTGTAGAATTCATCAAAAACAAATTGTAGGCTACCCCAAAATTACTTACAGAAGAAACTAGTTCAAATGCAATTCCCCTGTATACCCTACTACTGACATACTGATTTAGGCTACCTGACATTGAACGCTGCAGATTCAGAATGTAATCACAAAATATCACAATGAAAATGTGGCGTAATCAGACATTAGCCTCATGGACTCATGGCAGTGCGCTACCCATCCGGCCCGTTATGTGTGCTAAACAGTCAATATCTGCGTTCATTAACCACGAGAGGGATGTGGGCTTCTTTTACCTATATATTTAACGATATATTTTGCATTTCTAATCCAAACAACGTCAAAATTGGCACTGCACTTACTCGTGCCCGTAGCAAGACACCTGTCAAGTTTGAAATCCATCGGACTAAAGGTTTGAGAGATATGCGCATAACACACACACACACACACACACACACACACACACACACACACACCCAGACAGACAGACGTTCCTGCACTTCATAGACAGAAGTTCAAAGTGTGATCGTCCAAGAGCCAGTTTATGGATTTAGTTGGGGAAGACTGATTTGGGGCTAGAGTAGGGCTTCATCTGTGTAGTGTCTGCACGACATGAGAGACTGATGTTCATAAACCATGCAATTTAATTTCCCTTAGTTTGATTTATGTGTTTCCCTATTAATAATGTCCTGCTTGAAAAGCCCTATACAAATTAAGGGTTACTGTTCCTTTCAACAATATAATTTAATGTATACAGGTTTGTTTTCTACTTAACATACATGTTCAACATAAAATCCTTTTTTTTCACACTGACCAGATGGTTCTGTGATCCTGGAAGTTCCTGCCAGTCCTGTTGTGGAGGGAGACAACGTGCCTCTTTATTGTAGAAAGAAGGATTCTCAGTTAAATCACATAGCTGATTTCTACAAAGATGGATCCACACTCGGGACCTGGTATTCAAACAACATGACCATCCAAAATGTTTCCAAGTCTGATGAAGGACTCTACAAGTGCAGCATCTCTGGAGCTGGGGAATCCCCACAGAGCTGGCTGACTGTTTCAAAAGTAAAAGGTAATGAAGGCATGTTTAATAACTCCATTCCAGCAGCCGACGAAGAGACCCGTCCTTCCAGTCACCCCCCTAGTCTGCCCTCCCTGCTCTGGATTGTTGTGTTGGTGGCTCTGATGCTGTTGGTGATGGGACTTCTTCTCTGTAGGAAACACAGGGGTAGAGCAACACTGTCTCACAGAAATTACATGTACATATTTAATTCAGTAAGTGACTTTATTGATTCACGTCTCTCTTCTCTGCTTTTTTACCTCCTCTGCTCTTCATACTGTACATGTTCCAGTTTTTCTATCAATGGCATTTGGTCTTTTCTGTTCTCCGGTATTGGGCTGTGTGTCGTCTGGAAAACCAACACCAGGATCGCACTCACCTGCAGATCCTACAGGTGAGAAAAAGCCAAGATGTAGCATGGCAAAGATCATATAAAATTTTTTTTAACATATTAACACATTGGCTAAATGTTAACAAACTCCCTTTACAGTCTCATAGCTTCAATGACCTGGTTATAAACTCTTCTTTCCATTTCTCTTTTTAGCTACAACTCTTTCAGACACTTGTTTGCAATGTAATATGTCATCTGGTGTATTTGAGAAATTTGTGTTAATTAATACCTGTGCAAGTTTTTGCTGATATGTTAATCCATTTTGTGCTGTATTGCTTTACTGGCACTTTCTTTTAGAGAACAATGAAGTCTCTTGAATTTAAGTTCAGTCTTATAAGGTTAGGTCAGATTTTTTTAGGTGGGATTACTGTACACCAATGCCCTCCTCTCTTTGCTATATAGCCTCTATGCTATGCTGTATGCTGCGTATTGATGAAATATTGTATGCCCATTATTAAGGTTTTCCGATAAAATACAGCATAAATGTCTGTTTTCCTTATTTAGATTCAGGAGAGGACAATATCGCTAATCAACATCATGCAACATACGCTGTTGTCAAAAAACAAAGAAGAGAGAAAGGTACGTTATATTATATTGCTTCTATGTCCAAGTTTGTGCAAAATCTTTTGTTTTAATTATGTCATATTTAAGTGATATAATGCTATAGGTGTAGAATACATTTAACCCCTTTAAGTATGATTAAACAGCTCAACAATGGAAACAGCTGTGAGAAAATGTGTTTCTTTCAGTGTCTGATGGTGACGATGCAGGTGATCCGGACCTTATGACATATGCTGTTGTTAAAAAACAAAGGAAGAAGAAAGGTAGTTTATATTATGTCACTTCTGCTTTACTGTTTACTGATTTACTTCCATTCAGAATAAGACTTAAGCAAGTCTGTGGTGCAACATGTTTTGTCTATTACTGACGACGCTACAATTACACAGAATATTCAACACTATGTTTAGGGAAGACAAAAACTAGTAATTAAAAATATTTGTAAGTTTAGAACTTTTACCAGCCACTAACATTCTCTTTGCAACATAAATGTCACTAGTGTTAAGAGGTGATACATTTAAAATTGCAATACTAGACCTACATATTTTTAGATATGTGTCTGCACACTGCACACTGCATTTCCTTTCTAATAGGTACTAAATGGTTTCAGCTGATAATTTGATCCTCTCAGTTATAAACCACGTGTGAAGACCACAGACTGAAACTAAGCGACCCTCAGTAGCTTTAATATAGTTGACTGCAGTAGAAGAGGCTCTGAGGTTTTACACTATAAGATGGAAAGTTTTAAAGAAAATCCATTGAATGACTAACAGCTGTATGTAACGCCTGCAGCATGCAGTTTTCTTTGACCTTTAAGGGACAGAATACTTCATAACCTGAAACAATCCACATCAAACCACAACAATGCTTTATAAAATGTTGGAGCATAATGAAAATCCCAAATTTAATGACATTTTTAAGCTCTACAAACAATCTTACAATACATTCTGTATCACGTCAGATTTGTTCTCCCAAACAGAGCCGGACGGGTCCGGAGCAGCTTCCAAGCAGCGCCTAACAGATGACAGTGTCGCCTATTCTTTACTCTACTTATAATAGGTAAGGCTGACCAGGGGCGTGCACAAAATTCTGGGCCCTGTAGAAAGGCATTTTCTATGGGCCCCTCCCCACATCCACAGCTATTCATTCTAGCATCTTTTTGGGCCCTCCACTCATGAGGGCCATGGTACTCAGTCCCGTTTTCCCCCCCAGTCAAATGCCCCTGAGGCTAAAAATGATACAGAATATCTTTCCTCTGAAAATGTAAGTACATGCACTCAACTGTGTTCAAACCACAAGGTTCTCATAGCACAGCCAAGCTGAGGATATGAGAGCTCAGTGAAAACTTTCCAAAATCAATTAGGTTTAACAAAGATGAATTTTAATATGTTGACCTGGTGACCTCATGTTTTGATTCATGCTGCTGTTTTACTTACAGGGAACTTATAATGTTATCTTGCTCTCCATATTGTGTTGAGTTATATTGAGTTTTACTGAGAGAACTCTTCGGTATCTTAACAAATATAATATAAAATATCTTAACAACTAACCTACTAACTTTGCTGATCCCTTGACTTTCCTCAAGTGCCACCATGACATTTTAAATGTTTTGTTTTTCAGTAAAATATCTCAACAATTATTTGATGGATTGCCACAACATTTGGTTTAGAGATCCAGTTTTTTTTATTGATAGCATGATGATTAGTGATTCAGATTGTGTCCAATAATTTGGTTTATGAATATCTGCAAAACTATTTCCCATCAGCCTCAGCTGCACTTTTTCTTCACTGCTAATTAACAGACATGAGCATGCTAACATGGTAAACTAAGATGGTAAACATGATAACCATATTATACATATTCTGCAACATGTTAGCATTGTCACTGTGAGCATGCTGCGTACAGTCTAACAGAGGCTCTAGTGTGGATACTCTTTTGTCTTTTTGACAAAGCATAACAGAGATGAGGCCATATAAAAGCTCAAATGACTTACATGCTATTTTATGTGACTTTTTCTTTATCCTGTGTGTTTTACAGGCCACATATACCCAACTGAAGGACTGAGGAGGTGGTCTGTTCAAAGCTCTACTTCTGTATTTCAGTTAGGAAGTCATGCTGTAAAGTCACACTTTTGAAATCACTTACAAAGAACATTCGTGTCTTTCCGTTATCAATATTGTATCTTTAATCATAAACGGACCAGTGATGTAAATTTCAAAAATGTTTAAAATCTCTTCAAGGTCTATAAAACTAGCAGTGAATTCACAGAAACAAAGTGAAGTTGAAGTGGTGGAACAGCCTACACTATTGTTCCTCTTCATGAGATACATTTCTGTAAATCAATTGTATCTCTAAAATGTAACTTTACTTTAAAAGAAGACTATAATCTTATTGCAGATGTTAAAGGAGATGAACTTATTGTGAAAATTCAGTTGAGTTGTAATGAGCAGAGTGGTACCAGAGCATTTACAGAAAAGAAGCTCTAGAGAGAAAGACAATGTCCCCACAAAGTCTACTGAATAGGAGTAGAGCTTAATGAAAAAGACTACTGAATAAGAGTAAAGCATAATAACAAAGGTTACTGAATGAAAGTAGAGCTTACTGAAAACTAAAGAAGAAAAAACATGAGTAAGCCGACGATGTGGTGTATGCTAAGTGACCTAGTTTACAGTCATATTCCACACACTGTACATTGTTTAAAAATCTTAAAGTAAACCCTTCTTTCTTACTATTTCACACGTGTTTTGTGTTTAAGTATGCTATGTTTGGTGATTGCACCACTTTCGAATATATAGCCGATGACTTTAGTATTACACTCTTAAAGTGTTTTTCAATTTTGTAAGCCTTTTGCATTTATTTAGCCTTTATAGCATTGGCAGAATACACTCTTAAAGTGTTTTTAAATTTTGTAAGCCTTTTGCATTCAACATTTTGCATTAAAGTGTGCTTCAAACTTAATTTTCAGTTAGTAGGATAAGGTATTTTACTGTTTTATCTCTGTATCTTTTATGTTCTTACTGTATGGATAAAAGCATTGTGCACCAAAAAACGTATCATGGTTTCAAACATTGCATTGGAACAACTGTCATGAGACAGTTGAACGTAGCAAGCTAACAGGGATGGACAATTGTGGTTCAGCATTTAGCTGACAGAAAACGTAGCTGCTTCAGTTCGAGCATGCATACGAGGAAGACAGGATACGGGTTTCATGCAGGTGGTTCGACGCTTCTCGCCTCTACCTTGCTCTTATCTTTTTTAATACTTTGGCCAAGACGTTTGTAAGATGGCTCCCTTGTCCCCCTATCAGGACGCTGTATGATGTGTGATAAGGGGAGGGCAAGTCAGTTCGTCAGAGGCTTTGCTACTTTTGCTCTTTTCTTGGAAAATAACATCAGGCCTACACTGTCTCGCTCAGATGATGAGCACTGAATAACGTAATGACAATTTAATTTTCAATAATGAAAGTGCAATTTACACTTTGCAATGATTTGGTAAAATGTTAACTGTAAACTAAAACTTGGTGTCTACTGAACTTGAAACCACAACTTGTCTCTACATTCCCACAATTGAACTGTAGTTGACAAGGGCGTTGGGAGAGGTCAGCAGAGATTGAGGATTACGCACGGTCATTGTGAAGCCAACATCTAAATTTATAGTAGGAACTTAGAAACGCTTAGGCAACATTCTGAGTGACTGAAACTTTAAAAGTCACGCAACCAAATTTTCGGATAATCATTTTTAGTTGAATGAGCCCAGGCATAAGGGTATGCAAACGACTTAAGAACGCCCCCCTCCCTCTCAACTGCTATATATCTTTTTCTCATTGTTTGGCTGTACCAATATATGATCTACTGATTGTTGAATAAAAATCACGGAAGAACCCAAGAAAGAAGGTGGAACAAAGTTTCAACCCCCGAGGTGAGTATCAGCCAAACTCACACCACTATAGAAACACACGCCATTTTTCAAGTAGATGAACCTTAGATACCCTGTGTACGTTGATAGATATGTGTGTGTATATGTAGAGATGTGCATAAGATAGGATTTCTCTAGGCGGAGTGAGGCAGGTGACGTTGGAGACTCAAACCTCAGCATCAAAACAGGCTAGTAGATGTCAAATTAGGAGGAGGATTGACTCACCTTCGCCCCCCTGCCCGTCTCGCTTACCAGGGGTCTACAGGCAGTTGACCGAACGAGTTTATTGGGATCAATCAGAACTGGATGCATAAATAAGGGCTACGGGCCCGTCAGCTTAGTCTGTGAAAAAATAAATAAAAACCGTGATCTCTGCGGCGGCAGATTATTTAATGTGCCGTCGCCGACCGGGCAGACCTCGGTTTTGACTCTTTTTAAAGGCGCCGACCCGGCTCTCCTTGCCACTGTAAATCTTAGCAAGGCGGGCTGTGACACCGTGTGCATTCTCTCTGATGAAAGGTCACACAAGGCATCCCGTTCTTCACAGAATATCACATCCCGTTTGACAGCAGAAAAGGTTTCAGTTTTTTAAAGCTCTGCAGTGAAAGTAAGGTTTTAGTTTCAGATCCTCTGTCAACAAAATGAAACAAGCATTTTGAACCTGGATCTATCCAAGGTTTACATTTCTGTTCTGGAAATGTATCCGTATTGGTACATATTTAGAAGATATTGCTCCATTTGCATATTTAAACATAACATTTCAGTAAAGTAGTAATAAAAAAAAATTCTCATATTGTAAATAATCAACTGTGGTAGTTTTATGGTGATATCTGTTGGTTAAAATATTTTGCCCATTCACCTTCGGTGTCTGCCTTAAAATCTTGTGGTGTGAAAGTTTAAATTAAGCTGACATTAATGTATAAATCATTGTATTTCCTACTTCATCTCACCTCTGACACTGAGCCAGCTCTCTGGTGATACCCCGACTTCACATGTAGAGGCCTTCATCAGCCTTGGACACTGCAGGGATGGTCATCTGCCCCGTGATTGCTGCACCGACAGGAGATCTGTCCTTCAGAAAGATGCTGGCCCACAGGTTGGAAGAGTTGCGCAGAGTCACAGATTCTCATTCCATCACAGGAAACACAGGACTCTGGGTTGAAGAATTGAAGGAAATAGCTTCCACTGAATATTAGGGTTAGGGGTTAGTACCCTATGTAGCCTTTGCTGCCTTTCAGAGAAAAGTATATGCCACCATAAGTTTGATGAGAGGGTCCATTTGCAGATTATAACTTTGGATGCCAGAGGGCAGTGTTGTGACCTTTTCCTGTTAAACTAAGCCAAGTGAATCTTGGTCTTTCTTTTTGTTCAACAATAACGGCTAAAAAAATATTTACAAAAGCAAAATATGTAATGGTTTTATTGTGAAGCATTCACAGGAGATGCAATGTGTTTGTCAATGTGATTGTTCATCAAATTGTTAAAAAAATAAATTAAAAAGACGAGTAATTATGATGTGTTTAGTATTTAACCCCACAAGCTACATGCTACATTAAGTGTTCTGCTACAGTAAATGTCTCATTAGCAGGTTTTTGTTGTGAAGGACAAATGTCCCTCCTGCCTCCAGTGATGAACTAACCAGTGACGGTGATGTTGGCAGCTGGACTCTTCTGTCCAGATGTGGACTCACATCAGTACTGCCCAGTACCAACTTCGTTGATGATGCAGGTTGACACCTGCAGATAGCCCTAGTCACGTCCGCACTCTGAGGGCCCTATTTTAAAGTATCAAACGCAAGTAGCTTTGTGGGCGGATATCGGGCGCTGTTGCTATTACACCGGCGAGATAACAGCTATTATTGCGCCCGACGCAAATCTAAAATGGGTTGGTCTGAAGTAGCTAGGTGTGGTTTGGGCTTAACGTGCAATAAACCAAACAGAGCCTCATCTCACATTCCCTTTAAGAGCAGGCGCGTTTGTTCCATGGCAGATTGCTATTATGACGGCGGATTTGCCTGGCGCACGCCAGCGGGAGCTGTCCGGGATGCGCGTCTTGTGGCAATGTTTCTGCGGCGCATCTCCTCAAGTCTGGAGAGGATTGCTGCAGCCATGGAGTGAGCCTCCAAACGCACCAACTGCACCTGTTTTGCCCCTTCCTCCTCCCCCACTCCATCTCCGTCCCACCCGCTCCACCAGGAGCATTGCATTACCACTCCCGGACCAGATCCCGCCGTGTGTCCAATCCCACCGTAGTTCAACATCACGTCTCCTTAAGTCCTCTAATATTTCCTCATTTATGTCATCAACACATCCATGATTCATGGATATGTTGTGTAAACACAACAAGCCGCAAAGAATGCTGACACCTTTTTAGAGGACTGTACTGTAAAGTTCCTCCCGATCTATCCAAACACCTGAAGCGCATTTTCAGTAATATTTTTCTTTGTAATTATGTATGGTTTGCAAAATGGGAACTGCTGCGTCCAGTGCAGATTAGAGAAGCAAAGTGTATGTACGTTGTGCACACGCTACATTATGGCCAAGCATGCGCCCCTAAAATAGCATCTGAATAACAGCTACTGACTTTAGACTAGCGCCACTGACTTTAGACTAGCGCCACTGACTTTAGACCAGGTTTTTTCCTGGTCAGTGGCGGAATTGTTTTCTGCAAAATAGCACCAGGAATGTCTGCGCCGGAACACACCTCCTCTTTTTCGCTGAACCACCCCGGGAGCACAAATTCATTCCCTAATTTACCGGCGTGCGTATGTGGAGGGAAAAGTCTGCTGTGCGTCGGGTACAAAATAGGAATGATACATGCGTCGGTGTACAAAGGCAATTGTGCTCAGTGCAAGATAGGGCCCTGAAACTCCTCAGACAGTTTGGGCCTTTATGCTCCATTCAGAGGATTTCCTGTTCGTCACAGCTCAGAGAGATAGACTCCTACTTGACTCCTACTCCTACTGACATCTGTTGGGAGAGACTTTGAGAAAGACTGCAGAGAAAGACAAAAAAACCAACTACTTAGTTCCACTTTTCAACCCTAAATCAAGGTGTTCAGTATGATTACCAGAGAGCAATCAATATGTCTATTAAATGAATCCCTATAACCAAATTCACTTGAAGAGAACACATTATCAAAATAAGTATATTTAAGGGCTATGACTTCCCCTTTATTTGACACTTAATTTAGAAATACTTGACAAATCCATTAATTATCAGAACTATGTAAAATTACAAAATAACGTTTATAAATAGCCACTACTGAAGGACCTTCCTTTTTCAGTTAAGGTGCAAATTCAGGAGTTTTAGGAGTTTTAGGAGTTTTTAAGGGTTAAAAACGCCATCCCTGAAAGTCTTTATGGTATAAATTATGTTATTGGGTCATTTTAAAGTTTTTCTTAGGGCCCTTAAATGGTGCAGATGATCCGTTAAAAATACGTTATTCCACAGTCCACTGTTTAACAAGTTAATCATCCTCTCAAAATTCCATTTAAAACCTTAACGTTTTAGCCTTTTCCAGTTGGCCCTTTGCTCCCTGATTTGCTACTACTGGTGGCTGAGCTGGATATAGCTTGGCGCGTGCAGTTGTATAGATGAGGGTAGAAGTTGATCCAGTCGGGTCCAATGACCATTTATTGTTATTTATGTAGATACAATGTAGATACAATGTAGATACAATGTTACAAAAACTTGAGGTAAAATAAAACAAACATTTAAACTAAAGCAGTCTCTTGTATGGTAGGAAATGGCTTTTACGTCATGGCACCACACGGCACACCACCACACGGTTTTTTTTTTCCTCACAGGCCACGCCCAGATGCTGTGGCTTCCTGTCTTTAAGGCCTTTCCCCTTGGCCTCCATCTTCAGCCTTCCAACCGTCCTTTAGGTGGGGGGGTAGACAGACCTTTGGCCATATATACTCACTCACTCATTCATTCATCCATTCACACACACACACACACACACACACACAGACACACACACACACAAACATGAAATCAACCCAAAGAAACATGAAATCAACCCAAAGCTCAATTTGGCTCCTACACTTAATTACGTGAAAAAACATAAAGAATTTAGTTTTCCCAAGAATCAAAAACTCTGTCTGTAAAATCGAGTTCTTAGGGTACACGAGGTAAGCACCACAAAGAGTAAGTAACACACTATATAGTTTAAATGTTAGAATGTAAAGGTTCTTTTTCTGAAGATGAGTATTAATTCTCCACTAGAACTTCTGTATTACAAAATAATTGTTCAATATCAACCTTTTAAGTTAGACTGTAACAAGTATATTATTAAAGTAAATGCAAGTTGTTTCTCACAGAGTGTAAGGAGAAACCTGTGAACTTCATCCTGTCTCAATGCTGTCGACCGTCAAACCATATAAAGAGGTTATGATGGTTAATAATACCTGACATGTGACACGTGTGTGTGGTATCAAATCAAACTCTCGGTGTGAGAGTGAGCCTTGAACCACAGATAAACTGTTATTTCCATCTAAGCGCACAAAAAACATTCTATATTAATGTCGACTTAATCATTTTTATCCTTTATCTCAGAGTCAACGTTTAATCTCTAACTTGTTCATCAGTGGTTCGTAGACAGCTTTGCCACACAATGTTTGTATATTAAGATATGAAGAACAACCACATTGTCTCTGTACTAAGTGCAGCTTATTGCAGAAAAAACCATCGACTGATGTTTCATATGACTAAATAAACACACATAGACTGTGGTGCTGGACTGCTCAGTTTTGTGCACCTACGCCGGAAGTCGCTTTTTTAGAGTCATGGCGAAACAGCAACAAAGTGGATTGTATGAACATTAAACCACCATTCAAAAATCGCCAAAAAAGCAAAGAATTAGTTAAAGTGAAACAACAATAAGACTGTCAGGTTAAGCAGAATAATTAGTTTTAGATTAAAAGTGTTTGAAGAAACAGAATTTCGAATTTAGAAAAACACTTTTATGTGGCTAAACCTAAAAATATATTAATTAGTAAGTTAAACTTTAAACAAAGCATGTTGGTTGTCCAACGCTCAGTTCCACTATGAGTGTCTTTTTGTGAAAATCTGAACTTTGAGCCTGTTGCTAGGTAACTGATCACTGGTATATAATATTACAACATGCAATAAAAAAAAACAGAGCAATAAAGGATCTATTTGTTTGTCTAGCAATTCAGGAAAAGGTTTGTTCATGATATGGATGTGTTAGATCTGCAGGGGGCCAGAACAAGATCTAAAAAGAGGTCAATTTTGTTATTATACTGAGATTTGTGTCTGCAAATTGCAACATTCAATGGTCATTACACCAC
>NC_041349.1:7456006-7471006 GCF_004354835.1 Perca flavescens
TGTTGGTGTATGTGGTTTACACGGACAACACGCCATGACCCCCTACCTGGGCTCCACGGACCTAAAAGATGTCTGGGGACTATGCCAAAGTCCTCATAAATCAAGCGGAATTGCATTCTGTAGTGTCTAAACTACATAAATTCTCTTTTTCTTTGAAAGTCCTCATTTACCACTTGACCTGATTTTGAGTGTATCCCAGTGTGTATCAGAACAGCGACGCCACTGCTGGGTTTTATATTGCAGTTTCATACATTTCTGATACACAATTGGGCATTTTGGCCGGGCTGTCTTGTGATTGGGCTGGTTTACGCGCGCGTGGGCGGGGGCCAAACGGAGGTCGACTGGAAGCTCCGCCCAACATGCCGGGCATGGCAGAAGGCGTTTTGTTTAAAACTTAAATGGACCACCGCAGGAGCGGCATCTAGGCGTCTGTGGACTTACTAGAGTTAAATACATACAGGTAATGTTTATATTGTAAATAGATATTATAGATATTGCTGTGAAATGTATAGCTATATTTACAAGCATGTGCAATGTTAGCTGAGCTAACTCAATTGGCTATCAACATGTGTGCTGCTCATTAAGCCTCAGGCTAAAGCTGTGGAGGACAGCAGGTAGAGATGAGGACAGAAGCAACATTGCCAGCAGGTCAAATTTGGTAGTTTTGTTTTTAAAATGAAAGCTTCAGCTAGGTTAAGGATTGAGCTGTGGCTACGGCATGACTTAACAAGCAGGGCGTAGCCACATGCCCTGCTCGTTAAGCCTGGTTTAGCATTTGCGTGTGAAGTGGATGTCTGCAGAGGAGGACAGGAGGGAGGACTAGAAAGCAGCTAGTTGGCAGCTCGTTTTTTGGAACTGGAACAAAAAAAAGAACTAAGAGGATGTACTGATATCATCTTTGGTTTTCCTATTCTCTGTAAGTACTAAGTTGATTAACAAGTTTATGTAACTGTCTGTCTGTATCCACCTGTAGCTTTTGTAATTATGAGGTCTGGACCTGGAAGCCTTAACTTTACCACAGACATTGTGTTTGTTTAGAGAATCTTATATTTTCTTAGTTAGCCCAACATTATTTTGTTTAAATATGAAGTTGCAGTGACACAGGAAAGGCTGGAAGATTTATCATTAATAGGGTACTTTCAGGCCATTTAATAAATGTGTGTGTTTATGATGTTTTGTTAGTGTACTAAACCTGTAAGATAAATTAATTGGTACCCATAGTAACCAACCACAATGATCAATATACAAAACATGAGGAAAACAGACCTGACAGGTATCTGGTGCAGTGTGTTGACTCAAAGAACTGTTCATTTAGTTAGCTGAGGACAGAGGCAGTAGTATAAAGCACCATGGTTTCTATAGCAAACAGCACCTGTTTACTGAGCCTCCTGCAAATGTCTGGGTTTAGACTACTTTCAAATATATGACTATGTTGAATCTAGTAAACTTGTGGGGATGGGACTGCCTTTTCTCTTGTAGTTTTACATACTTTTGACCATTCTTTGACCAGTCAGGTGCATATTAATTTGAATAATTCTAAAAACGATCTAATGCCAAGCATCACAGTGATAACATTTCATGCCCTGGTTCTTTTAATGTCATAATAATCTGTAATTCATATTGACCAAAGAAACCAAATTTAAAGGACTTTGAACCCAAAAAACACAATGTGAATCCCATTACTGTCACATGAAGAAAAAAAATGTAGGCGTATGATATAAAAGAAGAGAAATCAGACAGACTGTATCAATTTAAGATTTTATCTTTGAAAAGAACACAGCTGCTGTTAGTTAAAACATTTTTCTTGCTACCTGTCTGTTATTTTTGGATGGTAACACTGAGCAACATGGTCTATGAAGCCTACTAGAGATTCGCTCGATTTGTTTTTGATTAGAGAAATTACCTTGTGTGGTCAGTGACTTTCTACACCATCAGAAAACAAAATCAGTTGGAGGCAGGATGAAGTTTAGTCTGAATGTGGTCAAGCACAGCTGGAGATTAAAGCAACTGTCACCCTTCTCCTGTTATCTATTACAGACTCCCACCAGCCTGTTATTTTGTGAGAAAGATGTTACACTTTTTTATGTATTCTTAAAATAATCAATAAAATATGTGTGGTGCAGTTATGAGCACATCATTTGGCTTCTGTCCAGATGTGGCTTGTACATTACTAATTTATCAGAGTTTTGTTTTCTGATCATGCTTGTCCCAGTGAACATTGTAATCCCTGACAATCACTTTTTGGTAATTTAGGCTGTGGCACCTGTAAACAGTAAACATGCAGCGGCGTGGCGCATTAATCAAGGATGATGCAAGATTTTATGTTACTGCTGAAAGTGACAAAGTGGGACTTGACATCAAGTACATCAATGCTGTAAAAATGTAGAAGTTGAATCTTCTGACTGTTTAATCATGATTCAACTTTAATACATATCACTTTTGCCACTTATTTGTTGTTTTGTCTTTGATGAATTAGGCATGGTATCTTCACCTCTGTTCCATTTGAAAAGGGAGACTTTCTATTGGAATACAGAGGTGATCTAATAAACAAGCAAGAATGTGAGAGGAGGCGGAGCATTTACCATGACCTCCTCAAAGTGTTTATGTTGAGTTCCATTTTAATGGAAAACTGTGGTGGTACGTATATATGTCACTGATTAATCTTATCAGAATTATATGACTCTTTTCTCTTTTTCTCACATTAGGTTCATTTACATTGCATTAGTAAAAAACGGATTGTTTTGAAAATATTACTTGTGTTTTTGTAGTGTTGATGCAGCAACAGAGAATGGGTCACTTGGCAGACTTGTAAATGACGACCATATGAACCCTAATGCCAAGATGAAGTACCTCACTGTACAAGGAAGCCCCATCTCTGTTTGTTTGCAGTTCGAGACATAAGTCCAGGAGAGGAGATCACCTATAATTATGGTGACTCAGACTGGCCGTGGAGATGCAAGGTGGTCGAAATTTGACATTTTGAAATTGATAGTTCTCATATAAGAAATGCTTTAACCATAGAACATTTCACATACCAAAATACTGTACATTTTCCATCTAGCTCCAGGTAGAACATGATTTTATAGCTTTTGTTAGCAGTTTGTTAGCACCATCAGTCCCCATACCACCTACCCAGCACACCATAGCAAAGATGATACTGACCATTACAGACTGGTAGAATAAAAACAATGAAGTCATCAAATGCTGTGTTCATCAGATTATAGTTTTCATAGTCCACGGTCTAAAATATGTTTTGTTTTTTTTTTTACAGGCCCTTGATGATGAAATGGCTCCAAAGATTTGTGGTGCCACAAATCCCCATCCACAATTGATGAGCCTGAAGAGGTATGTCTTCTTCTTTTTTTATTCAGATGTCAAATATCCTCTCTAGTAGTACGTTCCCAGGACTTTCTCTTTATTGTCCTTTTGTCTCTTTGTTTCATCTTCTACAGCTGACCACTGAGAGCAAGTGCATCCATACAGCTGTCAGCCACCCAAATCAGACCAGTCCAGAGCTCGGCCCACTCACCAAGGTTGGAGAGGTAAATTAAATCTCATGTACAACTTAGTGAAGTTATTTGTGGAAAAATGTTAAATCTACCAACCTATTTCAATGTGTGTGTGTGTGTGTGTGTGTGTGTGTATGTGTGTGCAGTCGCCTGAGTAGAACATGCTTTATGTGGACAATGTTGAGTAGAACATGCTTTATGTGGACAATGAAATGGAAGGACATTGTCTAAACATGCTTTTTCAAGCTTCAGTCAGTATAATATCTTAGTGTATGTGTATCAAATGGTGAACCCCACCCAAATATGACTTGGGAGGACCATAAAGTTTAGAGGGTCCTGTCACCAGAGGCATCACTTTGGTTTTTTAAGAACACTTGGACTGCCTGCATTTGATCTGTATGTTGGTTTAATGTGAATGGTAAGTTGTTTGGTTACAGGTAATGGATAGGCACCCTATTAACAACATGACATGAGCTAAAAACAAATTTAAAGAATCAGCTCCTGGCACTATAAAAGGACTAACCACCAATTCCCCATCTATAATTTAAAAAAGTGGGCTGAAGATTTATATCTTCATATGTATTCAGGATATACTATAAATAACTGTAGTCATGTGGCCTAACTAAGATAACTGCTTCCAAATAATGTTTTCCAAAAAACACTCAATAAAATATCTTTTACATAACACAGGGAAAATATTTATAAAATATTATTCTTCATGGCTGATGGTACAAAAAATTGAGCCCCCTAAGTTCTTTGAGGCATGCCCTCACTGAGCCTGTGGCTACATGCTCCTGAACTGCCTCAGTTCTACACACAGGAAGCCTGAAGGGTAGTCCTTTATAGTTTTCAGATGTCCCTCTCATCCGCTGTCTGTCACTGTCCTCCACACTGTCCAAATCCATCCTTCCCACTGAGAGCTGGCATTCTCACCAGCTTGCCCACCCAAATTGACCAGTCACCACCCAGTCCCAAGGTTGGAGGGTACCTACCAGCACCATAGCAAAGATGATACCAACCATTTCAAGACTGGTAGAACAAAAACAATGAAGTCCTCAAATGCTGTGTTCATCAGATTATAGTTTTCATAGTCCACGGTCTAAAATATCTTTTGTTTTTCCTTTTACAGGCCCTTGATGATGAAATGGCTCCAAAGATTTGTGGTGCCACAAATCCCCATCCTCAATTGATGAGCCTGAAGAGGTAGGTCTTCTTCTTTTTTTATTCAGATGTCAAATATCTCTCTCTAGTAAATGCGTTCCCAGGACTTTCTCTTTATTGTCCTTTTGTCTCTTTGTTTCATCTTCTACAGCTGACCACTGAGAGCAAGTGCATCCATACAGCTGTCAGCCACCCAAATCAGACCAGTCCAGGCTCGGCCCACTCACCAAGGTTGAGAGGTAAATTAAATCTCATGTACAACTTAGTGAAGTTATTTGTGGCAAAATGTTAAATCTACCAACCTATTTCAATGTGTGTGTGTATGTGTGTGTGTGTGCAGTCGCCTGAGTAGAACATGCTTTATGTGGACAATGTTGAGTAGAACATGCTTTATGTGGACAATGAAATGGAAGGACATTGTCTAAACATGCTTGTTCAAGCTTCAGTCAGTATAATATCTTAGTGTATGTGTATCAAACGGTGAACCCCACCCAAATATGACTTGGGAGGACCATAAAGTTTAGAGGGTCCTGTCACCAGAGGCATCGCTTTGGTTTTTAAGAACACTTGGACTGCCTGCATTTGATCTGTATGTTGGTTTAATGTGACTGATACGGTGTTTAGGTACATCTAGTGGATGGCCACCCACTCAACAGCACTGACGAAAATTCATGAGAAAAAGTAATTTAAAAGAATCATAGCAAATCTAAGAACTATAAAAGGACTAAAAAGTCACTCCATGTAAAAGCTTACAGCCCCTTATTCTAGAAGTGCGATCATTCTAGCAAGTGGGCTGGCAATTGATAAAAAGCAGAAGAAATCAAATACTGTATTCAGCAGAGTATAGTTTTCATAGTCTACAGACTGTAGTCATGTGGCCTGTTCAGTGGCTAGAGAACTGTTTCAGAGACTACATGTTTTCCACAAAACACTCAACAATACAGCCATGATATCTTTTCACAGAATACTACACAGGGAACATATTGTCTTCAAGATATTTATGATAATATATATATATATTTTTTTTTTCCTTTTACAGGCCCTTGATGATGAAATGGCTCCAAAGATTTGTGGTGCCACAAATCCCCATCCACAATTGATGAGCCTGAAGAGGTATGTCTTCTTTTTTTTTATTCAGATGTCAAATATCCTCTCTAGTAGTGCGTTCCCAGGACTTTCTCTTTATTGTCCTTTTGTCTCTTTGTTTCATCTTCTACAGCTGACCACTGAGAGCAAGTGCATCCATACAGCTGTCAGCCACCCAAATCAGACCAGTCCAGAGCTCGGCCCACTCGCCAAGGTTGGAGAGGTAAATTAAATCTCATGTACAACTTAGTGAAGTTATTTGTAGCAAAATGTTAAATCTACCAACCTATTTCAATGTGTGTGTGTGTGTGTGCAGTCGCCTGAGTAGAACATGCTTTATGTGGACAATGTTGAGTAGAACATGCTTTATGTGGACAATGAAATGGAAGGACATTGTCTAAACATGCTTGTTCAAGCTTCAGTCAGTATAATATCTTAGTGTATGTGTATCAAATGGTGAACCCCACCCAAATATGACTTGGGAGGACCATAAAGTTTAGAGGGTCCTGTCACCAGAGGCATCACTTTGGTTTTTAAGAACACTTGGACTGCCTGCATTTGATCTGTATGTTGGTTTAACGTGAATGGTAAGTTGTTTGGTTACAGGTAATGGATAGGCACCCTATTAGTTATACTGGGCTACAACAAGTCAGCTCCTGGCACTGAGGCTAACCACAAATTCCCCATCTACAATTTAAAAATATGAAGAAGTTATATCTTCATATAGGATATGCTATAAATAAGCTGCGTATAACTAAGATACGCTATAAATAACAATAAAATACAATGCAATAAAATAGTAATAACATGTATGAGTCTGATGGCTGATGGTACAAAAGAGCCCCTAAGTGCTTTGAGGCATGCGGCTCACTGAGCCTGTGGCTACACATGCTCCTGAACTGCCTCAGTTCTACACACAGGAAGAGAGGGGTAGTCCTTTATAGTTTTCAGCGTCCCTCTCATCCGCTGTCTGTCACTGCCTCCACACTGTCCAAATCCATCCTTCCCACAGAGCTGGCATTCTCACCAGCTTGCCCAGTTTGATAGCACCACCAGTCCCGATACCACCTACACAGCACACCATAGCAAAGATGATACTGACCATTACAGACTGGTAGAACAAAAACAATGAAGTCATCAAATGCTGTGTTCATCAGATTATAGTTTTCATAGTCCACGGTCTAAAATATCTTTTGTTTTTTTCCTTTTTACAGGCCCTTGATGATTTAAATGGCTCCAAAGATTTGTGGTGCCACAAATCCCCATCCTCAATTGATGAGCCTGAAGAGGTAGGTCTTCTTCTTTTTTTATTCAGATGTCAAATATCCTCTCTAGTAGTACGTTCCCAGGACTTTCTCTTTATTGTCCTTTTGTCTCTTTGTTTCATCTTCTACAGCTGACCACTGAGAGCAAGTGCATCCATACAGCTGTCAGCCACCCAAATCAGACCAGTCCAGAGCTCGGCCCACTCACCAAGGTTGGAGAGGTAAATTAAATCTCATGTACAACTTAGTGAAGTTATTTGTGGCAAAATGTTAAATCTACCAACCTATTTCAATGTGTGTGTGTGTGTGTGTGTGTGTGTGTGTGCAGTCGCCTGAGTAGAACATGCTTTATGTGGACAATGTTGAGTAGAACATGCTTTATGTGGACAATGAAATGGAAGGACATTGTCTAAACATGCTTTTCAAGCTTCAGTCAGTATAATATCTTAGTGTATGTGTATCAAATGGTGAACCCCACCCAAATATGACTTGGGAGGACCATAAAGTTTAGAGGGTCCTGTCACCAGAGGCATCGCTTTGGTTTTAAGAACACTTGGACTGCCTGCATTTGATCTGTATGTTGGTTTAATGTGAATGGTAAGTTGTTTGGTTACAGGTAATGGATAGGCACCCTATTAGTTATGTATGTATGTATGTATGTATGTATGTATGTATGTATGTATGTATGTATGTATTTATGAATTGTATGTAAATTAAATATCACATTGGTATTGGATTTAAAGTTATTAGATATTGACATGTAAATATGAAATGTCTTTCTGTCCAAACTATGTGGCATAAATAAATACTACAATTACTTTTTTTTCGCCAACAGTGTCAAAAACACCGCCTGGTGTGCGCAACAGTATCCTCCTTGGACAAGTGTGTTAATTGTGTGGGACCCGTATCTTCCTTCAAGTGGCTTGGCTATCGATGCACAGGTTAGATATTTAGTGAATTAGTATAGAGTAGGGCTGCACAATTAATCAAATTTTAATCACGATCACGATTTTTGCTTCCCACGATCAAATTTGCGTGATTGTGTTATATTTAAAATGTGTCATTCCGTTCATAGAACAGTTTTAGCAAAAGCCAATCTAGCGCTCCATCAACGACTGGCTGATCACGTGTCTGTGTGAGCCAATCAGAGTTTTCCTGCACCGCTCAGCTCAATTTTTAGATGTAGACAGTCACAGAGGACAGAGTTATGTGCGGAAAATTCCACAACAGGTAGCAATCGGGCATCATAAGTCTGTCACGATGTTTACCAGTTTACCAGTAAATGCAACATTTTGTCCCATCTGTTTTTTTTTTTTTTTTTTACAACAGCAAGGACCATAGTGCTAGTTTGTTTCTTTTAGCTCACAGCTTTAGCGGCAGACTGTTGGCAGTCCCGCTGTTGGAATCCTACAGTGAAATACATTCACACTACACCGTTAGCTGTCAGCATTTTAGCCGTGTTTAATCCAGTTACTACTGTGGCTAACAGTAGGCTAACGTTACCTGCCATGTAATGTGTTATTAGTGTTTACTAGCATGACATGCAGCAATATTTATTAACGGGTTTGGACATCAGAGCCCAAAGCAGACATGTAAAAATTGTAGAAAATTGCGTTGCCTGTATCTTTCACGGCAAACATGCATGTGTGAAAGCGGTTGCACAACAGCTGAAATGGCATACTCCTTCACAGTATCCTTCAATAAAGGAGGAATGTAGCACAATATGGATGTAAAAGCGGTTATAATTAGCCTATGTGACAATAAAATTTGTTTTGGTTAAAAAACAAATAATCGTGATAATTAATCGTGATCTCAATATTGATCAAAATAATCGTGATTATCGTTTTGGCCATAATCGTGCAGCCCTAGTATAGAGTGTACATGTGTTGTGCTCTAACCACTTAAATAGACCTACAGTGTTAACATTATTTTACTCAAAATGTGTTACAGTTTGTTCAGGGGTCTGGCATAAATCCTGCCTCAAGCAAATTACAGGAGATTACTTGCACAGCACAGCACAGGTGAGTATCTACTGAGTGAGTGTTGAACTTGAACTGTCTATAACATTCAATCACCCTGTAAAATAATATGCTTTCTCACCAATTCAGGCACAGCAGTCTTCTGAGGCTTCTGAGGATGAGCGGATGTCAGATCAGGACAAAATTCCACATCCACAATTGGACGAAATATCATCTGATGATGCTGAGGACATGTCTGACAAGGAATACATACCTGACTCTGAGGATGATGAATATGATTCAGATGCCAGCATACACTTAATGTCAAGTAAGGCAAGAGCTGCACATATTCAAGTAAAAACGGTAATACCTGATGTTGGAACATCTTATGGGTCAGACATAGGCACCCCAGTTGTGCCCAGTACATCACAATGTTGGCCACCCCTTAAAAAATAAGATGATTCCCAATGCTGCTGACACATCTAATTCAGCGAATTCATCAAAGGAAAAGCCAGAGGAAGAAACTGTGACTCATGAACAAGAATTACCACATCTGATTATGAGTAAAAAGAATTACTGTTATGTTTGTGGTAAGCCACAAAGCAAAATTTCCCGCCACTTGAAAACACACAAGACACATGCTGAAATTGTCCATGCATTTTCCCTTCCTGAGGACTCAAAAGAGCGCAAGATATTATTAGAAAAAATGAGGAATAAGGGAAATTTTAAACATAACACTGCAGTTTTGCAAGATGGAACAGGATCACTGAAAGTGAAGAAAAGCCAAAAGCTAAAACACTGGCAGGAAAGTTTATTCACTGTATGTATTGTCAAGGGATGTACATACGTAAGGAGCTTTGGAGACATGTCCGCAGATGCCCCTTTAAGCCAGAAAACGAAGATTTGGATGACCAACCTGGGAGAACCAAAGTACTGGGCTTGGCTGTAGCTCTGGAGTCTACATTCTGTCAGCAGATCTCAAGTGGAGTGTGGAAGCTCCTTAGTGTCATGAAACAAGATGAGGTGGCCTCAGTTGTGCGAAATGACCTCTCTATCATTCAGTTTGCCCAGTCACTCTACAACAAACATGGACAAGACCCTACAAAATATGAATACATTCGACAGAAGCTCCGTGAAGTGGGGCGTTTGTTGTTATGCCTGCGTGCAGAATTCTCAGTACATAACCTAGAGGAGGCTGTTAAACCTGCTAACTTCCAGAGAGTTGTGCAAGCAGTAAAGAAAGTTTCAGGTTTTGATGAAGAAAAACACTTGTACCAGAAACCAAGCCTTGCGTTGAAACTGGGGCATACACTGCAGAAAATTGCTGACATTATTCATTGTAGGGCACTCATGGCAGAAGATGAAGAGTTGATCAGGTACACTGACACATTCAAGAAGTTGTACACCTCCAGGTGGTCTGAGTTGGTGTCTCACAGTGCCCTGAACACACTGAGCGATGCAAAATACAACAAACCATCAACATTGCCCTTCACTGAAGATGTTCAGATCCTTCATCAGTACCTTGAGAAATCTGCAGAAAGTGCCTTCTGCAGCTTGAAGGAAGAGGCCACCACTCAGAACTATGCTCAACTTGCAAAACTCACACTTGCACAAATCATTGTGTTCAATCGAAGGCGTGCTGGGGAAGTTTCAAAAATGCGCCTCAAAAGTTTTCATGAAAGGGACAACACAAAGCTCCATGAAGATGTTGCCATGGGGTTGTCTAAGACTGAACAGAAGCTCTGCAACTATTTCAGCCGAATTGAAATCCTGGGGAAAAGGGGCAGAAAGGTTGCAGTTCTGCTCACACCAAGGGTGGTGGATGCTTTGTCACTACTTGCCAGTAGAAGAACTGAATGTGGCGTTTGTGCCACAAATGTCTTCCTGTTTGCAAGACCAACGTCAATGAGCCACTACAGAGGACAGGACTGTTTGCGTGTTCATGCAAACCAGTGTGGAGCAAAGCACCGGAGTACCTCAGGTCAACACAACTCAGGAAACATGTTGCCACACTCTCACAAGTCCTTAATTTAAAAAACAATGAACTTGATCAGGTTGCAGATTTCCTGGGTCACGACATCCGTGTTCACCGCGACTTCTACAGATTACCAGTTCCCACAACACAACTGGCTAAGATTTCCAAACTGCTTTTGTCAATGGAGAAAGGACACCTTTCCAGCATGCAGGGAAGTCACTGGATGATATTGAAATTGAAGGTTTGTATAGAAATTAGCCCTTGTAGATATTATCTGAGTGTTTGTTTTTTCCTTGATATGTTAATTTATAAACCTCTAGACTTGGCGTAGTCAACATCCTTTTCAAGAAAAAAAATCACCTTTCATGTCCAAATATGAGTTGAGGACTACTATTCAGAAATATAAGCATAAAAATACAGTATGGCTGGACAGTAATTCAAACTTATGTTTGTGGAGGTGCAGTCGAATTCGTTAAATATTAACATAATATCATATTGTGTAATCATTTGTACATGGATTGTTCTATCTTATGTGCTCATGGACCACATTAAACATAAACACAGGTATAATAGCTCAAAACTACTCAAGTAAAAATAGTTACTTTGCAAAAAAGTGGCAAGTACAAAACCACAGGCCTACTATCTTTTCCCTAGGTCTTTTTATTTGATGTGGCTATTTCAACCACGTATGTCCAGCTATTTATGTGAGTTTTACTAATGCCATTTTCCAGATGAGATTGCGTTAAGTGACGCTGAAGATAGTGGGAGGCGATTCTGATAACGGCAACACAGAAGTCACAGCATCAGAGTTTGGAACTGTGGAGCCTGTGGATTTTGACTCTACAACCACAGAGCAAGACCATGACATTGAGGCTTTGGTATGTTAACTCACTTCACAGTCACTGCTGATAAAATGTATTTTTTCCTGGGACAAAGGTAACTTTTGTTAAATTTTGTGTTCAACAGGATCAGTGTCCTTTGTGTCGTCCACAGTAAATGAGAGTGTACCTCCCTCTGAAGGTAAGATTCAGATTCAAGAGGTTTATTGTCACAACACAGTGGTTTATACCATACAATTCTTACTTTACCCAACTCCCTTAACAGAACAGTTCAATAATAAGACAAATGCACAACACAAATAGAATAAAATATAAAATTTAAATATAACTTCCAGTGTACAATAAACCTAAGTTGGAATTAAAAGAAAAAAAAGAAACCTGAGTTGAATAAGGTGCTCTGTGCCACACAGTTACAATTAAGGTGCCGATAGTCATTCAGACAAGTCACAGTGTCCTTTGTGACGGGCACGATGGTGGTGGACTTGAAGCTGGTGGGGACCGAGTGGTGACACAGTGACACAGAGTGGTGTGTCCAGTATGCCCTTGTTGGCCATAGTCCCTCCCTTTCAGCTGGTGTTGAGGGCTTCGAAGTGAGCGGTTTGTTTTCTGTTTGCAGTTTGTGATGTGTTGCAGACCTTGCCACATGCTCCCGGGATCAGCAGTGGTGTAATATCCTCCAGCTTCAGTCTGTATTGTCTATTGGCCTGTTTGATTGATCTACGCAGGTCATATCTGGCCTTTTTCTAGTCCTCCGTGTCACCCGAGACACATGCAGCAGAGCGCACATAGCATGGACCACACTTCAGTTAATCCAGGGTTTGTCGTTGGGGTAGGTCTTGCAACGTTTAGTGGGGATAATTTTCTGCAAATGTAGCCAGTTACAGCTGCAGCATATTCCTTTAGGTCCACAGTACAGTCCCCTCTCAGAGCAGGAGTTTTAAACCCACCACGGTCTGTACTGTTAAAGCAGTCCTGAAGCACTAGTTCATATCCTTCATTCGTTTGAGGAGTTGCCTGTAGGCTGGGTAGAGGAACACTGAGATGTGGACTGATAGTCCAAAGTGCAGGTGAGGCACAGCCTTGTAGGCGTTCTTCACGTTGCTGTACACTTGGTCAAGAGTATTCTACTCCCTCAAAGGAAAGCTCATCTGTTGATGGTACTTTGGTAGGACGCTCCCTGAGGTTGTAGTAGTTAAAATCACCAGCCACGATGAAGGACAGCATCTGGGTGTGCAGTCTCCAGCTTGCTGATGAGGTCCTGTAGCATCCCCATCGAGCAGAGGCACAGCGCTGAACTCGCTTGGGAGATAAAGATAAAGAGAAGGGCCTGCACTTTAGCATTAAAAGTTCAATGTCCGATGAACCGTGCTTTTCAACAATCTGAACATTCCCACACCATCAGTTGTTAATGTACACATGCCGCCTCCCCTGGTATTCTTGAGTTTGGCGTGCTGTCAGAGAGCCAGATCTCAGTGAGAATAAGAGCACAACATTCCCTTATCTCACGCTGAGTTGTAGTCCTAGTTCTCAGCTTATTTGTCAAGAGAACGGACATTAGCTAGTATGGTCCTGTAGCTCAGCCTAGCATGTAGCCCACCTCTCTTGCCTCGTCCCCGTTGTGGGCGCACCGGTGTTGCTGTGTCCTGCCGGCTGGAGTTGGCTTGGTTCAGGCGTAGGAGAAAGTTAAAGTTCAAGAGGCAGTGTTGTAAGCTTGTGTTGAACATTGCCAATGTCCAGAAGTTCTTCCCTGCTGTATCTTACTGTCACACACAAGCTGTGTGTGTAAGATGCACAATAACAAAATAAACAAAGTTACATCAGTGTCAGGAGAGCGAAGGCATGGGCACCATGGTGAATTGTGAAGCACCTTAATGTGCTTTGAATAAGATACATCCTTTTTTAGGCCAGGTATGAAAGGAAGAAAGACCTAAATAAAAAGTCATACCATTTTAAAAAGAATAAAATTAAGTATAATTTATAATTAAATAATAATAAAAATAATAACTATTACATAAATTACTTTGCAGTGTATTCTACACATGCCACAAAACTGCACCATCCACAGTTGGATTCCATCTAAGGCCGGTTACACACTGGACGCGTCACGCGGCGTGTCAGCCGCGTGGCGTGTCCGTTTATATTTCAGCTCCCATGGTAACAGGTTAGAGCTTACACACTGCCTGCGTGAGACGCGCGTCTCAGGCGCGGCTCGAGACGCGTCTGAGATGTGTGCATGCTAGAAATAGAACCAACGCCTATTTTTTTTTTCGCGCGACACGCGAGCGGCGTGTTGGAAGCGTTTCCAGGCAAAATAGAATAGGAAAAGATGTTTATATGTCATTTAGACACAAATCCATATTAACAAATGACATGTTGATGTTTGAAAGCCTCTAGGTTTTGATATAAATGCAGATAGGCCTAGGCCTATATGAATGTAAAATGTTTTTAATCAATTTTCTAGTATTGCACCTGTCAATACTAAACGAAATATTCTGTAGCCTATTTTGCCTTCAATATTGCCGACGTTGTCTTTGCTTTAATCAAATCAGTATCAATATTTATGTTTAACATGGTATTTCATTTTATCAATGGGGTCAGACACCTTCCTGGTGGGGAAAGACAGACAAAATCCACGCAGCTGACATGCAACAGAAACGCCCGCTCACGCCACGCCTGCAGTGTGTAACCGCCCTAAGGATATTTATGCACATCTCTGTGATGTTTCCTGTCTGAAGTTTTCAACTATCAAAATGCAAGAGTAATCTTAAAGAAAGGGATATAAATAAATAGCCCTAAATTTAATTGTACTGCATTTGTACAAAACATCTTGTCTGCAAAGGGAGCAAATACACTTAATTTATAATCAGAAAATGTATAGTGAATTTGAGATAAAAGTAAAGTTACCTCCTTCTCTTCATATGTTCTCTTGATGCCCATGAGTATGTTCTATTAATTCTCTTTTTGGCAAATTGGTTAAAAGACTCAAAATTAATGAGTCACAAAATCTGGAAGACTAAGAGGTTAAAAAGTAGTATTAGGCTGATTGTTACGTACTTTATGTGTTAGGTTTCAATATCAAGACTAAACTTTCAGACCAAGTTCCTACACTATTTAGCTAACCCTATGAAATCAGATTTATACTGAGAATCAGACCTTAAACCCCTAGTCTTTGTTTCATTTAAAATACGGTGTGTTGTACAATGCCAA